>NC_056736.1:708511734-708664234 GCF_019279795.1 Protopterus annectens
GTGTGTGTGTGTGTGTGACTGCAAGCAATGGGGCTAGTGTGTGTGTGTGTGTGTGTGTGTGTGTGACTGCAAGCCAGGGGGCTAGTGTGTGTGTGTGTGTGTGTGACTGCAAGCCAGGGGGCTAGTGTGTGTGTGTGTGTGTGTGACTGCAAGCATGGGGGCTAGTGTGTGTGTCTGTGTGTGTGTGTGTGTGTGTGTCTGCAAGCCAGGGGGCTAGTGTGTGTGTGTGACTGCAAGCCAGGAGGCTAGTGTGTGTGTGTGACTGCAAGCCAGGGGGCTAGTGTGTGTGTGACTGCAAGCAAGGGGGCTAGTGTGTGTGTGTGACTGCAAGCAAGGGGGCTAGTGTGTGTGTGTGACTGCAAGCCAGGGGGCTAGTGTGTGTGTGTGTGTGACTGCAAGCCAGGGGGCTAGTGTGTGTGTGTGTGTGTGTGTGTGTGTGTGTGTGTGTGTGTGTGTGTGTGTGTGACTGCAAGCAAGGGGTTTAGTGTGTGTGTGTGACTGCAATCAAGGGGGCTAGTGTCCGCGTGAGTGCAAGCAAGGGGGCTAGTGTCCGTGTGAGTGCAAGCAAGGGGGCTAGTGTCCGTCTGAGTGAGTGCAAGCAAGGGGGCTAGTGTCTGTGTGTGTGTGAGTGCAAGCAAGGGGGCTAGTGTCTGTGTGTGTGAGTGCAAGCAAGGGGGCTAGTGTCTGTGTGAGTGAGTGCCAGCAAGGGGGCTAGTGTCTGTGTGAGTGAGTGAAACGATTTTAATGATCTTGTCAGTTTCTGGTCCTCTTATCAAAAAAGATATTACACTCTCACTTTACAGCTCGCGTGCTTTGCTTTTGATAGTTTGTATTACCAGTGTTATATCGTGTCTGCATTTTCATACCTTTTTATTTTGTAATGTTTTGCCATTTGCATCATTTTCTCATACCTACGAAAGTGAACTAAGCGCTCACATTTTGAAAACACAAGCTATCAAGAGCAAACAGTGTCTGCACATTGATAGCCCAGTCAGTTTGGTATGTGTTGGACGTTTGTCCTCCAGTTACCACCTTTTGTTTACTTGATGAAGTCACTGTTGTCTGGTGATAGTGCGAGACTCTTATTTATTGTCATTTGTTGACCAGGAAAGTCCGACTGTTTTGTTCATAGATATATCCTACACTAAAGACTGCTAGTGCCCTTAGAAGCCTAGCAGTGCTACCCAACTGTGACCCACAAATTTGACTTCTATGGGATTGATTTACTGGCTGCCACTGTCCATCAGCGACAATGGTGTCAGTCAGACCAGGGGAGAATTTTGATTACCCATTCCTTGGTCCAAGTGGTGCTTGTATGCAGGTAGGGAGGATCGCTGCTTCGCATGGATGGGGAGTCTGATCCAGAGAATGGGAATGCTCTTTGAAGCATATCTGTCTCTAGCATGTTCTGTTTATGCGGCAAACAAAATTTAGGTATTTTATTTACTTGACATTTGTTGACCAGCCTAGTGTGAGTGAGTGCAAGCAAGGGGGCTAGTGTGTGAGTGAGTGCAAGCAAGGGGGCTAGTGTGTGAGTGAGTGCAAGCAAGGGGGCTAGTGTGTGAGTGAGTGCAAGCAAGGGAGCTAGTGTGTGAGTGAGTGCAAGCAAGGGGGCTAGTGTGTGAGTGAGTGCAAGCAACGGGGCTAGTGTGTGAGTGCAAGCAAGGGGGCTAGTGTGTGTGTGTGAGTGCAAGCAAGGGGGCTAGTGTGTGTGTGTGAGTGCAAGCAAGGGGGCGAGTGTGTGTGTGTGACTGCAACCAAGGGGGCTAGTGTGTGTGTGTGACTGCAACCAAGGGGGCTAGTGTGTGTGTGTGTGTGTGTGTGTGTGTGTGTGTGACTGCAACCAAGGGGGCTAGTGTGTGTGTGTGTGACTGCAACCAAGGGGGCTAGTGTGTGTGAGTGCAACCAAGGGGGCTAGTGTGTGTGACTGCAAGCAAGGGGGCTAGTGTGTGTGACTGCAAGCAAGGGGGCTAGTGTGTGTGTGTGACTGCAAGCCAGGGGGCTAGTGTGTGTGTGTGACTGCAAGCCAGGGGGCTAGTGTGTGTGTGTGACTGCAAGCCAGGGTGCTAGTGTGTGTGTGTGTGTGACTGCAAGCCAAGGGGGCTAGTGTGTGTGTGTGTGTGACTGCAACCAAGGGGGCTAGTGTGTGTGACTGCAACCAAGGGGGCTAATGTGTGACTGCAACCAAGGGGGCTAGTGTGTGACTGCAACCAAGGGGGCTAGTGTGTGTGTGTGTGTGTGACTGCAAGCAAGGGGGCTTGTGTGTGTGTGACTGCAAGCAAGGGGGCTTGTGTGTGTGTGTGTGTGTGTGTGTGTGTGTGTGTGTGACTGCAAGCAAGGGGGCTTGTGTGTGTGTGACTGCAAGCAAGGGGGCTAGTGTGTGTGTGTGTGTGTGTGTGTGTGTGTGTGTGTGTGTGTGTGTGTGTGTGTGACTGCAAGCAAGGGGGCTAGTGTGTGAGTGAGTGCAAGCAAGGGTGCTAGTGTGTGTGACTGCAAGCCAGGGGGCTAGTGTGTGTGTGTGTGACTGCAACCAAGGGGGCTAGTGTGTGACTGCAACCAAGGGGGCTAGTGTGTGTGTGTGTGTGTGTGTGTGTGTGTGTGTGTGTGACTGCAGCCAAGGGGGCTTGTGTGTGTGTGTGTGTGTGTGTGTGTGTGTGTGTGTGTGTGTGTGTGTGTGTGTGTGTGTGTGTGTGTGTGTGTGTGTGTGTGTGTGTGTGTGAGTGCAACCAAGGGGGCTAGTGTGTGTGTGTCACTGCAACCAAGGGGGCTAGTGTGTGACTGCAACCAAGGGGGCTAGTGTGTGTGTGTGTGTGTGTGTGTGTGTGTGTGTGTGTGTGTGTGTGTGTGTGTGACTGCAAGCAAGGGGGCTTGTGTGTGTGTGACTGCAAGCAAGGGGGCTTGTGTGTGTGTGTGTGTGTGTGTGTGTGTGTGTGTGTGTGTGACTGCAAGCAAGGGGGCTTGTGTGTATGTGACTGCAAGCAAGGGGGCTAGTGTGTGTGTGTGTGTGTGTGACTGCAAGCAAGGGGGCTAGTGTGTGTGACTGCAAGCAAGGGGGCTAGTGTGTGTGTGTGTGACTGCAAGCAAGGGGGCTAGTGTGTGTGTGTGTGACTGCAACCAAGGGGGCTAGTGTTTGTGTGAGTGCAACCAAGGGGGCTAGTGTGTGTGTGTGTGTGTGTGACTGCAACCAAGGGGGCTAGTGTGTGACTGCAACCAAGGGGGCTAGTGTGTGTGTGTGTGTGTGTGTGTGTGTGTGTGTGTGTGTGTGTGTGTGTGTGTGTGTGTGTGTGTGTGTATGTGACTGCAAGCAAGGGGGCTTGTGTGTGTGTGACTGCAAGCAAGGGGGCTTGTGTGTGTGTGTGTGTGACTGCAAGCAAGGGGGCTTGTGTGTGTGTGACTGCAAGTGTGTGTGTGTGTGTGTGTGTGTGTGACTGCAAGCAAGGGGGCTAGTGTGTGTGTGTGTGTGTGTGTGTGTGTGTGTGTGTGTGACTGCAAGCAAGGGGGCTAGTGTGTGTGTGTGTGTGTGTGTGTGTGTGTGTGTGTGTGACTGCAACCAAGGGGGCTAGTGTGTGTGTGACTGCAACCATTTTTTAATTGTGAACGTTTTCATTTAAAGTCAAATGTCGTACATTGTCTGTTTCCAGATAGAAATCAGTACTGTTAAAGAAATCAAAGTTACAGAATATTTAACAATACAAAAAATGTTATAAGCTAAGTGCAGTCGTACCTGTACTTCATACTGTAAGTTTATGATCACAGATAGCACAAGTATGTGTATTTTAATTTTATAACTGGGATGGAACACTGGTATATTTAGACCGTTTACGTATTGAGTCCGGGCGCTTGGTTAAAATGTTCCGAATATAGAACTGGAAATATACAGTATGATAGCAAAATAATAAGAACATTATAGCTACTATAGAGTACACTTTCGACCTTAAAACAAATTTTATAGATTGAGTAGAGAGATGAAGATATAGAATTACCGGTAAGAAGAATAAAGAGTAAGAGATAATTCATGTTTATTTAAAGTGTGTCAGGTGTCCAAACACCGATGTAAGTGTGTGACTAGGAGGTGAAATGACTGGTAGAATTAGATAAGTAGATTTGTTGTGTAACAGGTGCTTGTTAATTTTACTTTCACGAGAACATGGAAACAAATTAGCCAAAAAATTGTGATGCTTTTTTCATTGAGTTTGTGAAATCAAGGTGGGCTTGTATGCTAAGTACATGGGCAGAGAATTCTGCAATGTGTCCGTTTTTAGTGAAAGCGATTTTGAAATATTGTGAAGTGTTATTAAATGATTATTTATCTCAGTATTCAGTACCTAGTATTGTGTATAATATTGGTAATTTGTATTTAGACATTTAGTAATTAAACAATGTACTAGATGTGATGGTGTGCTGAAATGTGCCTTGTGCTGTATTTTTAAGCGTTGCACAAACATGTATCACTTCCATTGTTCCGAATGTTGTCACCATTTCGCCTGTACTTTGTGCAATTATGGCCTTGCTAGTGGCATGTTTACACGTTGCACTGGATATTGCTGGTTGCTGGTGAATTGAGATTATATTGGATAGTTTTGCTTGGTGTACATGTAGTTTCTTTATTTAGCAGTAGGATAATATTTAACATTAATAAGTTTTATATGTATCAGTTGTCATAATTTGCTTTAATGATGCTTGAATTCAGTTTGGGGTAATAAATATGTTCATAGGTTCCTAATAGGCAATCTGCCCTAGGTGATTTAGAAGCCTAGCCAGAATGTGTTTGGCTTTCGCCACCCATTTTAAATGTATTTTGCTATGCCCTTTTTTTCAAGGTTAGTATACTGTGCCTCTGTCTAACACTGACAGAAGTGATACCCGGGGTAAACCTACGATCTCCCATCCACTCAAGATTCCTCTTGAAGAGTTAGTGAGGGACTCTGCCTAACCTGGACTGGGATTTTATTCCAGATTGAAGGGAGCCTCTGGGTTATGAATCTGTCCCTCCAGCATGTCCTATATTTCAGTGCTGAAGTTCAAGTCTCTCGAGCGCGTAGCTCAATGGGATTTTGATTTTCTGAGGTGCAGCATGCTCATTAATTCCGGGTTGGACATGGCTTTATACATCAGGCACAGATCACCTCTGAACAGGCGGTATGCCACTGAGTTGAGCTGGAGTTTATTTAACCGGGCAGCATATGGCATCTGTTTGAGCCCTTTGATCCTCTTGGTGAGGTACTTTTGGGGTCTTTGCAGTTGCTGCAGGTGTCTGGTAAGGTACATTCCAAAAGGGGCATTGTACTCAATTATAGGCCTGATGAGGGATGAGAAAAAAGGCACGATGACCTCCCCTGATCTAGATGTGAATCCCTTCATGATTAGGTGGGCTATAATAAATGTTTTTCTAACCACTATGACCACGTGGTTGTCAAATGAGAGAGTGCTATCAACTTGGGTCCCCAGGTCCCTAATTACTTCTGTACTTAATGGATTACCACCTATGTGGTAATTTGTGGGTACTTTGTTTTTGCCATAGGGGATGACTATACACTTTTTTAGGCATTCAGCTTGAGGCCATGGCTGTGGCACCAGATGTCTGTTTCTATGAGGCCCTTTTGCAGGATGCTTGTGTCAGCTGGAGAGTCGATTATGGCGCCCAGTTTGCAGTCATCTGCGAACTTGGTCAGCCACAGTTCTTCCGTGTTGGCCTGTACCTCTGAGAAATATATACCGAACGAGAGGTCCCAGGACTGAGTCTTGTGGGACACCACTTGTAACTGGTTTGGAGTCTGACATGGCTCCAGCAATTCTAACCATGTGGGTTCTGTCCTTGAGTCAGTGTGCAACCCATCTAGTGACATAGGGGTTTATTTAAGCTGGTGAGCTTATCTATAATGGCCGAGTGGGGTATTGTATCAAAGGCTTTTGCGAGGTCCAGGTAGGCTGTGTGGACCACCTTCCCCTCGTCAATGGCCTTGGTGACTGTTTCAAAGAAATCAACCAGGTATAAGAGGCAGGATTTGCCCTTAACAAAGCCGAACTGGGTAGGATCCAGTGTTTGTAGGTCCCCAATATCTTTATTTATGAGGTCCATGAGGATCCTTTCCATAGCTTTGCAGACCAAGCTAGTCAGGCTTATGGGGCGATAAGTTTCCAGCATCCATTGAGGCACCACCTTTATGGAGAGGGACCACTGTTGTATGCCACTCTTTGGGCACATCCTGTAGTATGGCTGAGATTGAACAGTAGTTTTTTATTTGGGTTTAGCTCTTCTTGGAGTTCATGTAGGACGCAGCACAGGACACCGTCTGGTCCCATTGATGCTGTGTTCTTTGCTTTGTAGAGGGCGGCTCTTACCTGAGCATCTGAGATGTCAGGGGGTCAGCACTCTGCTGGGATAGATATTTGCCCTTTTGGTGGGTAGTGGGGGGGGGAGTTTGCACTGAACATGTCGGCTAGGATGTTGGCAATGTCTGTGGGTTCAGTGTATTTTTTGTCATTATGGACTAATTCTGAGCATATCTGGGAATTAGCACCCAGGTTCCGAACATAACAAAAGAAAGCCTTGTGATTATCCTTGGTGTCCTGTGCAATTTTTCTCTCGAAGCTGGTCTTAGACAATTTTATGAGTGCCCGTAGTTTTTTGCTAATACTGATCAGTGATGCCTTCACCTTTTGGAATTTTGCTCTGTCATTTTAGTAGCTTCCTACTTCAATTTGAATGGTTTGTTTATAGCTGGGGTCCACCAGACAGGACGTCTGCCTTTGGAGGATTGGATCTTGGTTTTATTTGGGATTGCATGATCCATGCATTTCTGAAGGTGTTCATATAATGCATTTATAAAGGTTTCAGCGGTCTGGGTCGTATTTTCCACAGGCACGGGGGCTTAGAAGGATTCCACCTCTTTTTTAAGGAGTGTGAAATTTGATTTGTAGAAGTTTTTTCACTGTGGTTTTCTGGGCAGGGGGTGGGGTCGTGGTGTGAATATCCAGTGAGATTAGTTTATGGTCTGATCTTACCAGTGAGGGATACACTTCTGGTCTGTAGCATAGAGTCCCCATGTTGGTAATGATCAGGTCCAGTATGTTTTCCCCTCTTGTGGGAGTGGTAACAAGTTGTTCCATAGCATTTGAGTTTATAAATTCTAGGAACCTTTGGGCTAGGGTGTTGGAGCTAGAGTAATGCTCCCAGTCTGTTTGGGTAGTTAAAGTCGCCCAATATCATGGTGTTTGGAGAGACCTTCATATTTTCCAGTCTTCTCAGGAAGGCCAAGTGGGGTTCCTGGGTTTGGGAGCGTGGTCTGTAGCAGGCTCTAAACTGGAAGGCAGTTTTACCCACTTAGTTTCACATGGATAGTCTCTGATGCAACATTATAGGAATATGATGACATTACATAAACATCATTTTATGTCATTATTCTTATACATTTTTATGTTGGACAATGATACATCATCAGAGATTGTCACTGCATGGTAGTGAAATGGTTATTATGGGGCATGTAATGCTGTGAGTTCTCCTGCAGCAAGTACATGGAGTTCTGGCTTTTATAACATACCTATGCAGATAGAGGCTCAGTTCTAGAACAGTGTGTGTACTACTTGATGGAAATAGATTCCTTGTGAAAGCAACATTTATATTTTACTTTTCACTGTTGGAGTTACAAGCAACTATGAATAAGACATTTGAAAGTGAACTTGCTATCTTATAAAGAAATGTTTGAAGGATGTGGTACCACCAATACAATTTGTCTCACCTGTGTGGGAAATTGCTGTCTTCCCAAGATGTGACTTATTACTTGCACTGTGAAAATGCTAAAGGGTAACACCTGTGACCCTCATACAATTTGTGGGATACATCTGAGAATCTGTGTACTGTCACTATTGCATGAGAACACAAATTTGATCTGTTTTCGACCTAGCTCTAAGAAATGTTTAAGGACTGAAGGTAATTCTAGTTTACAGTTACTAGTAGTTTTGCCAAAAACAGCACATTTTCTGTTTACCTTCCTTTGTAAAATCCAAGCTGAGCCTTCCAAAGCTTATGATTTCAATGTTTTCTGTTAAACTGAATAAATTCCAGCAAAAAAAAAAAAGACCAGTACTAGGCACTGCCTGCTTCAGATTGAGATGTTGCTTGAAGTATTTCAATCAGCTGCAGTCTTTTTTCAAAGAATCTTTGATATAACCTTATCAAAAAAAAAAAGCCAGTACCCATGAGTTATCCATGTATTTTCAGCTTGACTATGGGGTTTAAAGTTAACTGACCATGTTTCTTTAGTCTGTTTCATTTCTATTCTGGTTTCATTCAGATTTACTTTCACATTGTGTAGTGTGTCCACATATTGACAAATAACTATGTATTTATGACTTTCAAATTCAGAATCGATTGCAAAAAAATGAATTGTCTCCTCACTGAATTTTCTAGCCTTTTCAGTGGTCTTGAGGTTGCTTATTACCTGTTGTACTAGTGCTTAAATCGGAATGAAACCAGAAAACAGCAAAAAAAAGACTAAACAAGCATGCTCATTTTGGGCTTGGGTGTGTGAATGCATGCGAGGGGGCTAGTGTTTGTGTGTGTGACGAGGGGGCTACTGTTTGTATGTGTGACTGCGAGGGGCTAGTGTTTGTGTGTGTGACTGCAAGCGAGGGGCTAGTGTTTGTGTGTGTGACTGCAAGCGAGGGGGCTAGTGTTTGTGTGTTGGAGAATCAACACACGTAATGGTTGGAGAATCAAAGTTCATTGTGTTTGAGTCCTGCCTGGATTGCCTGTTGCTGAAACTGACCTGTCCACAATGCCACACCTCGGCTGTGGAACTGAGGAAAGTGAAGTTGGGATCCTATGTCTCAGTGAATGTTTCATGCATTAGTGGACATGAAGTTCTCCATTGGGAAAGTCAACCATTAATTGGCCGAATGCCAGCTGGCAGTCTACTACTGGCATCGTCTGTACTTTTCAGTGGAAGTACATATGCACATATAGCGCGATTAAGTGCTTATCTAGGACTTGAATTTATAAGTGAAACCACATTCTATATGATTCAACGGGAGTATTTATTCCCCGTTTTGCAGCATACTTGGACACAGCATCAGTCTCATCTGCTAGAAGATGCAATGGGTAAGGAAGTAAGGTTAGCTGGAGATGGGCAGTGTGATAGTCCAGGCTATTCTGCAAAGTACTGCTGCTACAGCATGATGGACCTGGATTCTGGATTCATTGTAGATTTCTGCCTGGAGCAGGTCAGCCGAGGTGTATCCTCAGTGGCACTGGAGAAGAAAGCTTTTAAGAAGTGCATGAAAAACTTGATGGATAAAAATGTTAATGTCAGCCTTGTGGCGACAGACAGACATCCTGGAATAAGGTTATTGATGCGCACAGAATTTCCAAATGTGGATCATCAGTTTGATGTGTGGCATATGACCAAAAATTTGACTAAGAAAATCACTGAAGCTGGGAAAAGGAGAGGCAAGCAAGACTTACTGCAGTGGTGCCACAGTATTTCAAATCACCTGTGGTGGTGTGCTGAAACGTGTGAAGGGGATGCAGTAGTACTAGAGGAGAAATGGTTGTCGTTGCTCTACCATGTAACCGACCAACACAGTTGGGATGGTGGCAACAAGGTTTCCTGTTGTGGACATGAAATGCCACTCATCGATGGAGACGAGACAAAGTGGCTTGAAGAAGATGATGCCTGTCACAGTGCATTGAAGAGAATTGTTGCTAACAAATTTCTCATTAAAGATTTGAAGCACATCACCAAATTCTGCCATACTGGTGATCTGGAGGTGTTCCGTGCATTACTATGCAAATATTGCCCCAAGTTTGAGCACTTTAGTTTTGCAGGAATGAAAGCAAGAATCATACTTGCCATCCTGGATCATAATGAGAACATTCATCGTGAGCAAGCAGTGGTGAGATTCCCTACAAAGAAGTCAGCAGCAAAGGGAGAGCTAAGGTATCGCGTGGTGTACCCAAAAGCAAAACAGGAGTGGGTAGCCAAACCAATATTTGAGAAAAGAAAGTTTGACTACATATATGACCTGATGTTGGAAGTTATAAAAGCTAAACGAGGGATCTTGGAAATGCAACCCATGTATATACCTGACATACCAAAGAATATTGCTAAGTGTGAACGTCCTGAGAAGAGTATGGTGATTGCAAGACATATTTCACGATTCGGTGACTGTAGTAAACCTCCAGGTTGAAACAGCACATTTACTAATGTGGACTGGGTAAGTAAATGGTGGGAATTTTTTTCAACTAACAGAGTATTATACCCAGCTATTGATGGTACTAGGAGAGACTACACCTATACCATTAATAGCTCACTGCAGTTAAATTAATTTTAACTGTTTTGTGGTTCTAACGACTGCTAGAATATGCAAGATTAGCCCTGATTGACCAGTTAAGTGACACCCATTGGGATGCACACAGGCATTCTGTACAGCTTCAGAGATCTTACTGGAACTGGACCACATGTGGGGCATACCTCAAATGCACCTGTTTGCCTTTTCCAACAGGCAATTAGGCTGGCATTGCAAAATGACAAGGCAGTGATAAGAGATGCCATCTCCACCTCTTGGCAGGGAATTGTCTGCATGCTGTACAACCCTTCAGATTCTTTCCAAATGTGCAGCTGAAACTTAAGCTGGAAAAAGTGTACTTCTTTAGGTTGACTCAATACTGGTAGAGAGCCCTGGTTCCCTCTATGGTCAATCTCACCAAGTTACCACACTCAGTGGACCGACTAAACACTGTAGTGATCACAGATGAACAAGGCAATCTTGCCTATCAAAGAGGAAAATATTTTCCATGAAGTGTTGAAGTTTTTCGAGACACAGAAAAGTAAAATCCACCTAATCCGGTATTGTGTAGCAATGAATACAGAGGGGTGCATAATGAGCTATAAACGGACTTTTTTAGATATGTCTGCATTTCGCAACATGAATGGACCTTATACAGACTACCTTCAGAAAGGGGGTTCTACGTTTAAGAAAACATATGAAAAGGACACCTACCTGGGTTTAAGTAGAAGGAAAAAGTACTGAACAGAACCCCCTGCGAGACATGTCAAAGACTCACCTAAATGTATGTACATGAAGCAATGACATTTGACGGGCAGTAACCTTGGACGGGAGGCTCTCCCGTCAATGCGATGTAATGTTTTTGATCAAGACCAAAGCGTCCTTCATGGCAATGGTGATGGACCTATTCAGGAACCTGTTATGCATACTGTGGATGTTCACAGACAAATTGGGTTTTGTGCACATATCAGAGTGTGTAAAACAGTTGATTTTGTCTTTGCACCCCCTGGCTGTGTGGAAAAGTAGTGGTCATACTCCACATTTCAGCCTCTTCTGCAAGGTAATTTCATTGGGCTACCTGTACCATGGAAACACATTGCATGGAAGTAGTACAGCTCACTACAGAAAATGAATGGCCTCTTCAGGGGACTTAAGGGACGATGGACCACCACCAATGCTATCATTGAAGTAGCTAGTTGTTCCATAGCTGAGACGTTGTGTAAAAATGCAAGCAGGGCAATCACAATGGGCAGAGCTAGATTGGAACAGGCTGCCATCCACCTTTTCCTAGGGAAACATCTAGCAAAGAATAGAGTTCATGGTGAGCTGCGGAAGGCAACCACATGGAATAGTACAACAGTGGAACTGGAGGACATCAAAGTTGTGTGAATTGTTACCCGAAAGATGTCCATGCCTTCCATGTTGCAGTATTACTTCACACACTCCCCATACTGTGATTGTGCACTGGCTCCTGTGGGTGGCATTGGACAATGTTCATCGTGCATACAGCTGCAGGCATCACAAGTGGGTTGTCCTGCCATCAGGAGATCCCCCTCAGTCGGCAGTATTACAAAGTCCTTGTCCCGCGTCGTTTGTCTTCACTTCTTCCCTGACGTTACTGCGGCATGGGTATAAAGGAAACAGCCGAGGCAATTTTCTTCAGTATTTCTTGCCGCGCGGTGCCCGAAGCAGAAGCAGTTTGCAAGTGCCGGTCGGACAGCTCATGAGAACTAAATATCAGCATTCCAAAGTCATCAAAAAAGCTAAGTACCCCATTGGGGATAATTTTCTTGGCTCAGACCAATGTCACTAAAAGCAGTAAAAGCTAATTCTATTTCTTGTGGGAAGCAAATACCTCATAGGGATTTACATTCCCTTTGCATACCTTTCTTAGGCCCAGACCAGTATGTCTCTGCCTGTCACTTTTGTGCTTTCAGTATGCGCACTATAAAGTGTCGGGGCAAGTTCACTGAAAATCTTTTTGGAGAAGATTTGAATTTTACAATGTTGTGTGATATACAGACTACGCATTTACACAAACACAAGGAAAAGGCCAGACACATGCAGTTCGTGGCCTCTACCAACACCATGCTTAAGCCGACCTCTAGTGTCCCAGTTTGCAGCGAGACTATGACACAGCCTCTGCCTACAGACGACACCTCTTTAGCAGTACCTTGGGTACTCGAGGCTGGTGTGTCGGCCAAAATCTTACCTGGCTATACTGAAGCCTTCTTTGCTACCGATGCTGAGATGGTAGAAATCTGCCTCTTCTCATGGCGTCTTCAGACCTCCCTCTACCTTCTCTATAAAGGCCTTTACCAAGGCCAAGGCTTCCAAACACCCCAGGAAACCGTTTGGTAAGGGCCCCTCACCTGGAACCACAATGAAGAAGCAGATGCTTAAAATGGCTGAGGACTTGATTACTCTTATCAGGGGTACTCACCCACCCCCACAGATAAAAGGCCTAGAGTGGAGGAATAATCACTGTCCTCAGAACAGGCTTCCATCATTTGAGCTTACAACATAGGCCTCTGGCTATACCCCCTGTTTTGGATATAGTCGATGGTCTATTCAGAGTCTTGTCTCTCACTCCGGATTTGTTGCCATGACATTTCATGGGCACTAACCTGGTACTGTAGGGTCTCCAATCTAGTCGATATGTTTTTGCTCAAGACCAAACCGTCCATGGCAATGGTGATAGACCTATTCGGTAACCTCTGTTATCCATACTGTGGATGTTCACAGACTAATTGTGTTATGCACATACCAGAGTGTAAAGAGTTGAGGATTTTGTATTAGCACCCCCTGGCTGTGTGGAAAAGTAGTGGTCATACTCCACATTTCAGCCTCTTTTCTGCAAGGTAATTACATTTGGCTACCTGTACGATGGAATCACATTGCAAAGACCATCGTGTTGAATGCATGGAAGTAGTACAGCTCACTACAGAAGACCATCGTGTTGAATGCAATGTCTAACATGGTGCTACAATGAATTCATGTGATGTGAAATGGAGTCTACAAATGGGTTATGGATGGTTTGTGATGTGTAATGTTATGGTTTCCTGACTTGATGAATATAGCTAACTGGATTGGTTCTTAACTTGTTAATGGATGGTAAATTAAATGGTGTGTCTGATGGTTAAATGGATGGAATTGATAAGCTATGTAAGGTAGAATTGTATTACTGATGGTGTATGGACTGGTTATTACATGCAGTCACTACATGTATCTTTTTGGCTTCAATTGTGAATGGTATGATTAGAGTCCTGCACATTACACACTTGGAAAGTGCCATTTTCAATGGAGTATCAATCCAAGCATGAAATAGTGAAGCATTCATAGCATTGAGGGCGCAGGTTGTAAAGTAGGCATAGTAGTTTGTAACAAGTTGGTCCAGGTGAAACTCTTGTTTGCTTGTGGTCATTTGGGAACAAGTAGCTGAGCATGCAAGTTTGCAATTTTGAGCTACATGGTGCTCCTGCTGTTGAGCAGTTGAGGCTCTGGACAAATGATACTATTGTATGGAATGCGTACTGGTATTGTAAAGTGAAAGTTTTCAGAAACAGTGAAGTGATAAAGTTTTCAGAAATAGTGATGTGTATGTGTGCTGCCAGAATTAAATAAAATAACAAAGGTCAATCGATTGGCATAACTTGTGTAAGATCTGTCATGTTGTGCAGATGTAGACCAAGAGACCGCTATTGTGGAATGTCTTGTCTTAGCCTTGATTTGCAGTACTATTGTGTGAATGATGGAGCGGTATGAAGTTGTGTATGATTCCTTTTTATTTGTCTGCAGCTGGAGCTTGTACAGTGTCTTAAGGACTGGTCCTTGGTGAATAAATGTAGGCATGTAGATTTTTTTTGGCTGGGCAAGCGTCGCATGCATCTGGAAGACTGTTGGATGCAACTGGTGATGTCAGTGGATCAGGCTGTAGACGGAAGGATTGTGGTGTGAGTGGACCTCTGTGATGCTGGCTACCTTGACGAGGTACAGAGGCTTTTCACAATAGTGCTGTGGGAATTCACACTTTTGCACATCGTAAACCAAAAGCCAGCTAATCTTGTATGTGTGAGGGATCAGTTGATTTCTGGTACATTTTTAAAAATTAAATGGTATATGATTGCTATAGATTTGTAAGGTCTATTAAAAAAACTGTTTCATAAGTGATGGATCTTCATTACGCTGCAGTCTTAATGTATACAGGGGTTATATTTATAGAGATAAATGGATATAGCGCAGACTTTGTAAATTGAGATACTGTAAAGCTAAAAATGTAGTAAGACCATGCATACTAAGCGGTGAAATTCTGAGTAAACCAATATATGGTGCAGTATATGTAGTTGACCATTGCTGGAACTGTGAAGTCCAGCCAAATAAGTTGACTAATATCACTATTAAGAAGAGCCCTACTGATGAAGTACAGTAACGGTTACAAAAAGAGGATAATTTTGCAGTGAACATGCGCAGACAGTAACAGGATGTTATTACATAAGATGATGTCTGGCACAATTAAAGTGCAACAAATTACAACTGGTATGCATTACCATAAGTTTTTTGTTTAATATTGACTCAAAGCATGTGGGTGCTGTCATGCAGGTCTGAAATTTGTTTATAGTGTATCATCTGTTAGCTATTTAAACAGGAAGGGAAAATAAGTGGCAGACTGATGCTTTGCAAAGCAGGGAACTATTGCCAGTGCTATGTTGCTTGGTTTTAAATTTGACAGGAGTAGTGCAACAAAAAAAGTCTCCCACTCTAAGGAGGAAAAGGCAGACTAGCAAACAATACATTGGTCTGGTCACCTGCTGTGATGAGCTGTCAATCACATGCAGATAATGGCTCAAATTACCCTTGGCTGTTTGACAGCTAGGGAAGGTAGGTGTGAAGTGGGAGGGGAGATTCCTTGAAGAGCTAGATTCCAGCCTTCACAAAAGAAAGCAGTTTAGCATTTGAAAGGAGAAAAAGCTAGAAAATGCACTTTTGTGTTCTGTTCTGTAGCATTTGCACTGCTTGTGTTTCAAGTGGTCATTTAAAAGGATAACAATTTAACCAAAAGTAGTGGATTTGAAGACTGCAGTGAATGCCTGTTAAGTCAATGAAGTCACGGCAACTTAAGGGAAAAAGTGGCAGATCTGATGCAATTTTTGTGAGACAAATGATGCATTATGGGATAGTTGAGGCAGAGTAAACAGTCTGAATTTTTTCAATATGCCAGACCCCATGTGGTCAGAGTCAGAAATTGCATCTAAAAATATCTAAAAAGCTCAAAATAGTCTCAGAGTGCTGTTAAAATGTAGGAAACATCAAACCATGATGAAATTAATATGTTTTTTGAGTCTGAGGGCGCGGTTGTCCTTTAATCTTCTGTACTATCAGTGTAAAAACAGATTTGTATGTAGTAATTCTATATACAATGTAAAAAGATCAATTTTCAGTTGCATTTCCTGCAACCTTCTAAAAGAAAAAACAATTTTACTCACCTCGCCATATCACACATGTCTGCATTTCTAGTTTACAGTAATTCATTCTATTGTATGTATGATTTTTATGGACAAAAGTTGAATGAAAATAAAACAAAAACAAAACCTAATTAATCTTGGTTAAAGCAAATGCCTGGTTAAATAATCATATGTCTTAGAATAATTAAAAAAAAAGAGGCTGGCTCATTGTAACAATCATTTAATAACTAGTTTGCTTATAATGAAGTTGGTTCTTAAAGCAGGAATATTAATGAATTGACAAGCTGATTGATTGATTGGTTCTTAAAGTAGGAATATTAATTCATTGACATACTGATTGATTACACTGAAAGAAAGAATATATAGTTGGACAGTGTTCATTTTCCAGTAAAGTCTTAATGAGAAAAGCTCCAGTAATAGGTGTATAAAATTAAATATGATTAGCATTAAGCAGTTATTAATCAATTAATATAGATGAATCTGACTTTGATGACCCTCATGGGGGAGGGGTGGAGGATCATTGTCTGGTAATACATTTCCAGCAATTGTTAGTCTGATTTCATGCGCCAAGATCACCTAACGGATCACCATTATCAAATGTACATTCTTATATCGCCTCCCACTGCAGAGGTCATTGATTCCGGAGACTCTTACTAATGCTTCCTTCATTCAGAGCAATCCATCAAGTACAGAAATGATGTACTCCTGAAATGATGGGGCTATGAGAACATGCTATAGCTGTAGGCACGTCCAGGCCATCATCATCCTTATAATTTTTAGTCTTCTGTATGTTCCAGACCTTCTGCAGGAGGATGGTAAAGAAGAACTGGAAGCTTCCAGAATGAGAGCATGCCTAGTAGGAGGAGTTGTGAGGACCTAATGGAAGGCATACAATCTGGGAGGATTTTAATTGGTTAAGCTGATCAAGGTCATGGGCGTTAATCCTGTCTGTCCTCCATCCAGAAAGTAGTTTTAGAAATTTGGTGTTATAGTGAGTACAGATGATTTCTGTTTCTGCAGTGTGCCAACAAATATTTCAGATAGTCAAGGTGTGGGCATATTTTACCCTTATCTCATCACAAAATATAGATAAAGGAGATGGTGTGAGTGGACATTCTCTTTTCCTGAGAACTGGATCCTTGACAAATAATTAATATAATCACGTTTTTGATAACTCTAATGATTGACTTAGTTGTGAATACACTATGTGAACAGAGACAAGTCTCTTTTCAGAACTCATTTATAGCAGTAGACTTTACCCTAGTTTAGTGTATGTTTAAAAACAGGCAAACGTTTTCCTGATATGTCTGCAAGACCCAAAGTTTATTAAAAGCAGTTTTACAACTAATAAAGTCAACGCATGGTGCAGAGAAATGCTGCCAAAGCATACTACCAGAAATCTGGGTTTTGAAATATTCCTCTTCTTGTTAGTGGTCCTGATTGTACAAAATAGTATAGGTGGCGATTTTAATAATGCTCTGCTGGTTCCTGAGTTGAAATGGTAACTTTACTTAATCCGCTGAGTTGAATGCTTGTTATTTCGTTAAAACGTTTGGCTTAATTAGTTAGTGATGCATTCCAAATGTTGGCTTATTATAAAATAATTATTGAAATGCTTGTTTTGGTAACATTGGAGCTTTTTGAATGCATTTTTAAATACGTATACACTCATTAGCCTAAGTTTTGAAGCACAGTGCTTTTTTAAAAATGGGGGCTGGTTAGCTGATGTTTTAAGTCACATAATCTACAGTTGTTATACTTTGATCATTGCTGTTCTGATGAGATCCATACAGATTTTGAGGACGTAACCGTTAAATGATAAAGTATGTTAATAATACCACAGTCGTCCTTTCTATCGTGTTTTTTGTTTTTAGCGGTTATTCTATACAAGACAGCAGCAGATTGTTGTACCTGTTCGTAGACGAGAGGCGAACGTGTAAGAAGGCTTGGAAGTGTGATTCAGCTTTCATATGTGCATGGGCAAAGAATTCCATAAAGTGGGGATGGCACATAGGTTCATAGGTTCATAGGTGTGTACTAGGCTAATGGCCCTGGAGCCTTTACAAGCTTAGCCCATAGGATTACCCTGGCATCGTGCCACCCGACCTTGGTTGATACCTTTGTATGTGGTAGTGGGTGTGATGATGAGAGACCTTGGAAGTAAATATGTAAGGTCAAGCATCAGGTGGGGTTTTTCCAGTGGGGAGGTTAGCTAAAACAGGAAGAGCACCTGCTTGCAGAAAGGCAAAGGTATGGGTGGATAGTTATAGGTCTGTCGATCAGTTAGTGTCAGACAGTAAAGCTATCCCAAAATGATACAGCAAAGAATGTTATGGACTGCTCCAAGGGTGACTCTTGTAGTTCGGTTATAGACCCATGTTTATCCACATCTGTTTGTTTGAGTTTAATCAGGATGCTGCATTCATGCAGGACCACAGGAAAGGGAATGGCATGGACAGTTATATTTATAGAAACAGAAGTGAGGAAATCTTTGAGATGATACTGTACTCCTAAATCAGAAAAAGTGTTTCTTAGATCCATTAATAAAATGTCAATAGACAACCTGCTAACCTGAATGCCGTCTATACAAAAACATTAAAAGCTAACCTGCCAAAACTATTGGTAAAAAAACTGAAACGTTGTTTCTTGTAAGGGGCAGCTTTCCTCCACTTCATATTTGTTAGACTTTGTTCTCATACACCTTCATTTAAATATTCTTCTCTCTCTATAGTCACATAACTGTGTGAAAAATAAAAACATCCTGTGAGAGTGAGAACACTGTATTCTCATGTGTTGTAGTTTTGTACTGCAGCAAAACTGCAAAAACCAAGACAGGGAGTAGTCATCTCAGTGAGTCAGGATCATGGAGCTATGGGAGAGAGCACCTGATGAGACCGTTGAATAGTGAATCACTTTTCTTTTGTATAGCAGGGGACAACCACTCAAAGAATAGCATTGCATGAACTCTAAAACACAGGTATTTTGAGTGATGCCACCTGCAGGAGTAATAGGCAAGGAATTGATATCTCTTTAGGGGCACATCATAGCTTTGAAACTTCTTGTTACCGCATAGCATAGACTTGATACTTGAGGTATTAAGGAGAAGGGCGCTTCTAATGTGTGTGTGTAAAAGAGATTGCAGTGTAGTTGTCACTGTAGTGGGGAGGGGGCCCAGAGGATAGCTAAGTAACATCATCCACATACTTGTATTGGGGGAGAGGCCCAAAGGATAGCAAAGTAACATTATCCACGTACTACAGAACCATTACACAAGTGGTGGGAGTGGGTATAAGAAGGAAAAGGTTCTCATTCTTCTATATAACTGTAACGTCCAAGCTCATACCCTAGATGTCCCAGCTTAAGAAGCATCCACTTGGAGACCCATTGACATGTTTGGAGCAGCACAGGCCCACTTTCTCTTTGGCCACATCCAGATGTGGTAAATCAAGGAATGATGAGGATTTATAGGAGGCAGTTCATCTCTTTATAAGCGGAGAATCCTAGATGTGGTGGTTTTGAAATTTGGGAACATGGCCAGAAAAACTGGCATGGGAGTGTTCTGTGGATAAGCCATCCAGCTAAAAAAATAAGGAAGAGAAAAAAGCAAACAGACACACACATACACAAATACATATATATATATATATATATATATATATATATATATATATATATTTTTTTTTTTTTTTTTTAAACCTTTAGCTTTTGTATTGTCATGACATAACTAGAGATTGTTCTGGTATTCATTAGGTTTATGGCATGGTACCAGTACTGCAAAAGATGCCAGGTCATAGCAGAGACATGAAAACAATAATTTCTAAAATAAAAGTGCATTCAAACTATGCCAGAAATGTACAGATATAATTGATGGCACAACAATATGTAAGGCTGTAATTTTTCTGTCATAAGCTCTCATTGTATAATTATGGAAAATCGTTGTATGCCTTTTGCTTTCCTGATATTCATATATCTTATCCAGAATGAGCACATGATCTCTATTGTTTTTTAAGGTATAATTCTGTAGCATTTCCTAACCATTACATTGTTAACAGTAATCTTTGGGAATAGGTGATAAGCACTAAACAGTAGATTTATTGTCAGTCTTTTCTCATTGATTTTTTGTCACACATTTGTTATTGTGGATGTTTCCTAAGCAGGTTTTGTTTCATTATTAGGAATGTGCCAGCCTCGTGTACCTGGGACAGTTGGTGCTGAACCATTCTCTGCTAAGCTGCGATACACTGGACCAGAAGATCCAGACCATCCAAATTTAATCAAACTGACTGTCACATTACCTCATATAGATGGTAAGCCAAAACTGGTTTTCATACCTATTTTAAAATGTTTATTTATTTATTAGTTTATGTGTTTGTTTTGTTTATTTTATTAACCAGGGTAGGGCACTAATCCACATGGTCCCTTTTCAGACTCAAACCAGGATCAGGGATCAAGGATCAGAGCCACACAACAGGCAAGTAAAGGCTAGGGGAAGTGAATCATGGCCCACAGGAAGCGGCTCATAGTCATAACCCTGTCTGCAGAAATCACTAGTAAAGGTGACGTGAAGTCAGCTCTGTGAATTAGTATATGTGTTTGTACAGCATACCCCCAGAGTCCAGAATAGTTTGTGTTGAAGAAAAGACAACTGCAGTTTGCCCAGCATTGTGCAAATGCTTGTGAACTTGGCATAGCATATTGCCCCAGGTGCAGATTGTTTCAGTATATGGGGGATGACTGTTTCATAGATCCCCCTCTAGTTAGTCTGCTGTATCTGGCACAGAGCTGCTCCCACCCAGGGTCCACACTCTCTAAGTAGTGTGTAGTAATAACACAGAGCTGCGTCCACATGGGCTCTTTTATTAAAGACTCGACAAGCATAGAAAGCCCTGAACTGTGAGAAATGACCTTTTAATCAAACAGGGAAGAGAAAATGCTACTCTGAGGTGTGCTAAGCCCACCACCACCTCTGGACTCGCTGTATAGTGGGTTGTCTGTGCAAGAGTTTTTCTCCTTACAAGAGACCTACAAAATCTATACAACCTTAGAAAACCAGGTCTGAGGCTCATATAACATGTGCCAAGTGCAAATAAGCACATCTTGACTTGCAGTATAAACCTGCCCAAATAACTAGGCATTTCTGCACACATTAGTAGTAAGTCTACCCAAGCAGCATCCTAAACAATCTGAACTTCAAGCAGTTATAGTGACCTCGCCTCACATTCCTGAGTCATTCTTGTCAAAACCATGAGCCAGCACTTCCACACAGCTTCTGTTGCAAGCCTGATTAGGAGACAGTGTAAGAATTGTCTCATGCTGTCTGACGATCATCTACTGCTCAAACAGCATAACAAGGTGTGTGAGAGATTTACATCTGCACAGTAAACTGTAACACCCAAATTGTCAGCATTACACCACACATCACACCTCTCCGAGGCCATCACAATACACATAATCCATCATATAAGGTTTTAAAGGTTAACTTGCTTAAACCTCAAAGAACTCAAATACATAACAGAGGCACAAAGCACATTGGGTAAGTTAAGCCTAACACTTCACAAAGCACAAGGAGCCAAAAAAGTCAAAGACGTACCTCCCTGGACTACATGAAAGGAAACATTGAGGAACTCTCGGATCTTGTAGCCCAGGCAGGTATGACCCTAGCCCTGAGTAGCATCCTGCCATTGCCCAGAATGATACCACAGTACAAGGGCAAAATTATTGACTTTAACAATTGGCTAAGCTTCTGTTGTCATTCTAAGAGGATCCAGTATCTGTCTGCCTGGGACGACATGATCAACAGACCATGATGCTTTGCCAGAGCTGGCCTGCACCTGTCACCCCTGGGATTCCAGATACTGGCTAAGGCTCTTGCCACCCTGTAGTGCCTTTTTTAGGCAAGGTTCAAATGCTAAATTCACCACCGTAACAGGTACATGCAAGCAAACTCTGAGAGTAATGCTACTCAATGCTAGAAGTCTAAACCTCAAAATGCACTCACTCGAGGCACTCCTTAAAATGGAGAATATCGACATCTGTGCAGTGACAGAGACCTGGTTCAAGGCTTCAGAGAACACCCTTTCATTACCAGGCTATAATTCATACCACACCTTTTGGTCACCTAACCTGGACTAAAACACTAAAGGCGGAGGTGTGTCCATATTCATTAAGGATATCCATACCTCCAGGCTAGTTGCTCAACATAATGCATCCAAAATTATCCAAGTGCAGCTAGCACTGGGCAAGACTGCAATCCAGGTTGTAGCTTGTTACAGATCCCCCACCATGCCCCAGGATTCCCACTCTTCATTTTTTAAGATACTGGAAAATATTAAGGTACAACCCAATACCGTAATTATGGGCAATTTCAACTATCCCACCATCAGCTGGGAAAACTACTCATGTACCAACTCATTCGTCAGTGTATTCTAGAATTCATAAATTCCAGTGCCTTGGATCAGCTTGTCCACACCCTTACCAGGGGCAGCAATATCCTGGACCTGGTCATTACCAGTATAGGTAACCTATGTTCCATGCCAGAGGTCAGCTCCTCACTGGTGTGATCCGACCATAAACTAATCACCCTAGACATCCATATCCCACCCCCACACCCCGTTAAGGAAACCACCATCAAAAACTACTCCAAAGCCAACTTCAATCTTCTTAAGACAGAAATGGCAAACTTCACGACACCCATGCAGATGGAAAATAGAGGTACGGCTGCTGAATCTTACACAAATGCAATGTATAAGCACATAAACGAGTTCATAGATCGTGCCATCCCCAACAGAATGAAGACGCTATCCTCCAAACAAAGGAAGCCAGTCTGGTGGTCCCCTGCCATAAACAAACTCTACAACAGAAGGAAGAAGCTGTTGCAAAAAAGAGTAAAATCCCAAGTTTGGAGGAACTCCCTGGTCAGCCTCAACAAAAAGCTGAGATTCCTTATAAAATCCTCCAAAGCCAGTTATGAAAATAAAATTGCCACTGATTCCAAAGACAACCACAAAGCATTCTACAGCTATGTCAAGAATCTCAATGGCAACACTCAGATCTGCTCTGAGCTACATCACAATAGCACAAACCAACCAATATTGCCAACATCCTGGCAGATAGGTTCAGTGCTAACTTAACCCCCCACTCACCCTCCAAAGGGCCCATCTTAATACCAGAAGAATGCAAAGCCCCTGTAGTCATGGATGAACAAGTAAAGACTGCACTCTCCAAAGCCAAGAACACAGCATCCATGGGACCAGACATCATCCCAGGCTGCGTACTGCATGAACTACAGAATGAACTGGCACCCCACCTAAGTACCAGGTTCAATCATAGCCTCACCTCAGGCTATGTGCCTACTGAATGGCGCACAGCAACGGTTATCCCACTCCACAAAGGGGGTGCCACCACGGACCCTGGAAACTACTGCCCCATTAGCCTGATGAGCCTGGTCTGCAAGGCCATGGAACGTATCATCTTGGAGCTTATAAACAAAGACATAGGTAACCTCCAAACCCTGAACCGCATGCAGTTTGGGCTTGTAAAAGGTAGATTATGTCTACTGAACCTGACTGACTTCTTTGAAGCAGTCACTAGAGCCGTAGACGAAGACAAGGTAGTGCACACAGCCTATCTTGACCTCACCAAGGCTTTCAATACCATCCCCCACTCTGGAATTATAGATAAACTCACTAAACTGGGCATAGATCCCTATATCACAAGATGGGTGGCCAACTGGCTCACTGACAGAACCCACACAGTAAAAGTAGCCGACTCCAAGTCCGACTTCAGACCAGTGATGAGTGGAGTACCACAGGGTTCGGTCCTGGGTCCTCTCCTGTTCGGCATCTACTTCTCTGAAGTGCAGGCCAACACAGAAGGTCTTTGGCTAATAAAGTTTGCAGATGACTGCAAACTGGGAGCCATAATAGAATCACCTAATGATGTAGACATTCTACAAAAGGGCCTCACAGAGACAGATGCTTGGTGTCAAAGTCATGGCCTCAAGCTCAGTGTCAAGAAGTGCATTGTCATCCCCTTTGGGAAAAACTCAGTACCCATGAACTACCACATAGGTGGTAGCTCACTAAACACTGAAAGTATGATAAGAGACCTTGGGCCACAGGTGGACAGTATTCTCTCATTTGCTAACCACATAGCCACAGTAGTCAGGAAATCCTTCTATGCGGCACACCTCATCACAAAAGGGTTCTCCTCTAGAAAAAAGGAGGTCATTGTTCCTCTCTACTTATCCCTCATCAGACCCATTACAGGGTATAATGCCCCATTTGGCATGTATCTCACAAGACACCTACAACAATTGGAAAGGCCACAGAAATATCTCACTAAGAGGATTACCGGCCTCAAATAGATATCATAGGCAGACCGTCTCAAAAAAACTCCAGCTCTACTCCGTCGCATATCACCTACTCAGAGGTGATCTCTGCCTAACATACAAAGCTATGTCAAACCCAGAGCTGTTGGAAATGCTACATTTAAAGAAATCCCAATCTCTCCGAGCCACACACTCCAGGGACCTAAACCTTGTCGCCACAATAAACAGAACATGCTGGAGGGATAGATTCCTGTCCCAGAGACTTCCCATACTCTGGAACAAACTACCCATTCATATCAAGAAAAGCTCCTCATTGGCCCTCTTTAAGAAGAATCTTGACGACTGGATGGAAAATAGAAAATTCATCCCGGGAATCACTTTAGTGGCACTGCTTGACAGGAGCACAGGAAAATAATTTTCTTGGGTGGCAAAAGCCAGGGAACCTTTTTCGCTAGGCTTATATATTCATCCTGGGGATCACTTTAGTGGCACTGCTTGACAGGGGCACAAGAAAATAATTTTCTTGGGTGGCATAAGCCAGGGAACCTTTTTGGCTAGGCTTATATAGACCCCAGGGCCAATAGCCTAGTACCTACCTATGAACCTATGCTGAGCCTGTAAGCAGACATCTTCCCAACCAAACATTGTAGTTACAGGTGACTCCATTCTAAGATATACAGATGTGCTTCTTACCAGGCTGAGCAAGGAAAAAGTGATGGTTAGTTACTTGTCCGGTGTCAGGACCCATCAGACCACACATGCACTCAAGTCCTTGAACAGTATGACTCTGTAACAGTATGACTCTGTAATAGTATATGAGGGTACCAATGACTTGAGATTTGCATCCCTGGACTACATGGAGAGACATGAAGGAGATCTCAGACTGTTTGACCCGGGCAGGTACGAGCCTAGCAATGAGCAGCATTTTACCTTCTCCAAGGATGATGTCATATAAGCAAGACATAACTCACTTCATTAGTTGTTTAAGTTTTTGGTGGCATTTGAAGGGAGTCCAATATTTGTCAGCCTGGTAGGATATGATCAACAGACCATGCTACTTGACCATGGATGTCCTGTATCTGTCCCATCTAGGGTTTTGATTATATGCAAAGACATTGTCCACCCGCATAATGCCTTTTTAGGCAATGCCAACATAACGAAAGAAGCAAAAGATGATATGAAGGTGTTACTCATCAATGCTAGAAGTTAAACAAGAAACTCCACTCCCTATGAGTCCTACTCATCCTGGTGGAGCCCTTGAGCTGTGCATGGCTATAATGTCTTCCACATATTGAGATTAGCCATTGCACAAGAGGGAAAAAAGGTGGAGGTGTCTCAATCTTCACCAAGAAGAGACTCGCATCAAGGCTGGCAAAGCAGTGTGATGCACTAGAGCTTCTTCATGTCCAAATAACCATCAGAAACGTCCCATACCATGTATTAACTAGCTGTAGAACTCCCTTCATGACAAATGAAAGCCACACCTATCTACAGGGTCTAGAATCACTTCATGTGTAAATAACTATCAGAAAGGTGCAGTGCCATATATTAGCTAAGTATAGAACTTCCTCTATGACCCACGAAAGCCACAATATCTGTATACAGGAAATGGAATCCGTTTGCATTAAACCAAATACAATTTACCTAGGTGATCTTAACTATACAGCTGTAGACTAGGAAATCTACACCACCACTTGTGTGCAAGCACAGAGATTCCTGGTCTTTGTCAATACAAATGTCGTAGAACAACTAGTCAAAGAACCCATTAGGGGGAATAACATGTCAGACTTTGTTGGTACTAATATAGGAGCATCTTTCACCATTTTTGTCTGTCTTTCTCGCTTGATAGGTCTGACCATAAAGCATTCTCCTTCAAAATAAAACTGAAATCATAGACCCCTTCCACCCTTTACAAATTTCTCTTAAGACAAACACCTACTCCTAAGTGATATATTGGCAAGTTTCAAATCCTCACCAAACCCAGTTAACTCCACTGAATGCAAAGAAATGTACACCATCACACTATGCCAGCATGTAAACAGCTGCACAGATCCAGGTGTAACCTGTATGAACAAGTACAGGGCAAGCCCCAGAAATCAGCTTGCTTCATAGAACCATAGTATCAACAGGCTTTACAATAAAAGGAATAGAATTTTGACCAAAAGTGAGAAGACTAATTCCCAGAATGACAGAGCTCTCATCATTGGAATAATCAAACAATTCAGGAGTTTAATAAAATCCACCAATACATAGTCTGAGGCTAAAACAGACACCCAAGTCAGAGATAGTAATATTATATATAGCCTCATCCTTGTTTATCTCTTTTTTCTTTATATCTTCAAGTTCATCTCATGAATTGTTGTAATTGTATTGTTGTTGTTATTATTATAGTTGTTTTTGTTATTAAAGCTTTAGCAAAAAAAGCAATTCAGGAGCTTCATAAAATCCATCAAAACCAAGTCTGATGCTAAAATAGCCACCCAAGCCAATGATAGTCACAAGGCCTCTTTTAATTATGTTTGTAATCTCAGAAGCAAAATGCAACAATGTGATGAGCTGATTGTGTGATATTACATACACTGAGGCTGAAGATATAGCTAAGTAACAGTATGCGTAAACACAAGAAACAAAGTACTGGTACCCAAAACTTCCACAAATTGGATGAAATCCTGATGGGAGCTGTCCCATACTATCAACAAATCATTCATGTTAGTGAAGGCAGTATTCACTGTTTGGACATAGAGATTACAAAGCTACCTGATGGAGGATTTGGAACAGAAATATACCGGAAACCTACTTTTTGCAACAACTTTCTGTCTTTTTGACAGTTGTCACCCTTTTCATCAAAAGAAGGGGGTGGTCAAGAGTCAACTTATTAGAATTTGTATGTTGACATCAGATGTTGGTGCTTGCTTGAAGCAGTTTGATCCTTTAAAAAGTATGTTCCTTAACAGAGGATACCCACAGGACTTGTTGAACAAATTGCAGGACGAAATTTGGGCCCTCAGGGATGACCGATATCCTCCTTCTTTCTGGCTTGGTGCAGTTGCAGAATGGTACCAGTACACCAGACAACAAACACAGTATGGTTTTACACTATTCCCTTGATGCTGGAGATATCCAGAAGATTGTACAGAGGAACTGGTACCTACTTTCTAGTAATGTGGATATCAACAAGCATTTTGTTGCTGCTCTATCATTTACTTTTAAAAACAAGAGGAACATAAAGTCATTACTGGAAATGTAGGTGGGGGGGGGTCGGCCCACCCACCACTAGGAAATGTGGACACTGCAGTCAATGTCCCTTTATTTGTTTATCCGCAGGTGACACGTGGCTGTCCAGGTTGACCACTGTTTGCCATGGGGGCAAGTTTAACTGTGACTCTGGAAGGGTTTGCTTTGTGTGATTCATGCACAGCTTTCTACATCGGTAAGACTGTCAATTTCCTCAATAAAAGAATTTACCAGTGTGACTAGCGTTGTCGCTTCACAGTAAGACGTCCTGTTCGATTCTCAGCTAGAGCGTATTCTGTGTGGAGACATGCGTGAATGGGCGTACCTTCGTTGAAGGTTGTGCGTCAGAGCCGGCAACTCCGTACGTAAAAATCTACTGCCAATCATTAGCGGACCGGAGTTCCGCTGTGGTGACCCCTAACCGAGAAAATCTGAAAGACACAACAACAACAATAACAACTACAGTATCAGGAGAAACGACAACAAAAGTGCCCTGGCTAGACACGCTGGGCTGTGTGCTGGTGTTAGACAGTTTACATTTTTGGCTTTAGAGCATGTCAAGATTGGTGTTTTTCCTGGTGACTGGCAGAAGTTTTTACTGCAGAGGGAAATGTTTTGGCAGCTACACTTTGATGCTTGCAGTTTTCCAGGTTTGAATGACACTATTTCCATTTCAAGTGAGCTTAAAAGAAGGGTTAATATTCACTAAAATTTCATTTTATTATTGTGATATTTTATCTTCTACATTTTATTTTGTATTTTAACATCATATTTTTTTATGTTAGAAATGTTGCATTAGCAGTTTTGTGAATGTTTTCTCTTTAATTTGAGGAGGGGTTTAGCACTTGTTTGACACCTTTTTTATACATAAAAGGATTTCCTGTTTGATGTTCTTGGTTCTGATGATGTCACTTTGTTAATAAAGTGCTTAACCAACATTTTTTTACTATGGTAAGTAAAGTGTGTTGGATTGCGGTTTGGACTATTTTACGTTCTTTTTTTGTTATAGTTCTGTAGAACGGTATTTAGTGCTGGACAAGCAGGTGCATGCTGGATAATTTTATAGGTGGTAAAAAGCTGTGTATATGTTAGTTGATAGGGTAGTTCTAACCTGTTTAGGCTTTTTATTGCTATACAGTGATAGATTCCGCAAGGGGTGCTTCCTGTAAATTGTATTACTGTATGATCACATTGTTCAAGTTTTACTTTTTGTGATTTTTTGTGATGCCTGGAAGTTAATAAGGATGGGAGCACCATAAAGAACTGAGGGTAGGAGGCAAATAGTGGCAGGTGTAGGTTTATATTCATTTGTGAGGCATAGTAGACACCTATAGAGTCGATACATCCAGCTTTTGAGAATTACAATGGAATTTGAGTCACTGAACTTAAAAAGATTTGGACATAATTAGAAAACTATTAGGTATGAATTGGCCCCCTTTGTAACTTAAATGAAAAATTTTGAAACCAAACATAGTAGAATCTCTGGATAGGATGTCTCAGAAGTAATGGTATCAAAATATTTATCCAATTAAAATCTGTACAGCCAGTTATTACAAAGTCTAGCCTTTGCACACTAGTATGCATCATTCTAGGACATGGGAGAATTTTGTTGAACTACAACATAAAGCAGCCCTTTGTGATAAGTTTCAAAATGTCTTCTGCATTTATAATCATGTGAAAGGTTTTCAGGTCATTTACCCTACGTGTGCTATGATAGTTTCAGATGACCATTTCTTGTTAAATAACCTGCTTAGCAAATGTTGGACATCATATGATTGCATATCCCAGTAACATGAAACAGTAACTTATTACTACAAATAGATATTATCAGCTATAATTTAAAAGGTATGCTGTTTCATGTGAGGACAACTAAAATTCCAAACAAAAACATACAAAAGGCTCTACATTGGCTCTGTTTAAAAATATGTTTGTTTTCTACATGGGTAAGTTAATTTCCAACCTTTGGGCGCTGAAGTCAAAGTCTTTAAGACTCCTTTTTGGACTCTGAATTTGTACTTTGGCCATTGACCTTTGCTCTTTACGTTTCAGTTAGTCAGTTAGAATGTTAGCATTCTTACATGTTGTGTTATATTTAAGCATTAATACACAACAAGGTATGCTGTATCAGAGGATACTGCCACTCAGGCATGCTGTGAAACCAATATATACCTTAATAAGAAATGATAGGGTGAATGCAACTACTAAAGTTGTAAAAGTGCTTCACAGAAGTATTATAAAGTGATATTTATTGTATTATGTCTTGTCACATTACGTCTTTCATAATAAATTATCTGTAACCTATTGCTGATGTTTCTTTTCATTGCCACAGCCCTCTCAGGTGCACTATTGTACTGGAAACACAACTGTTCAAAATCCAAATTCACAGCATCTATTGCATGAAATATGCTCACTCAAATACATAAAACAGCTAAACACATGTACTGTTAAGGTACGCTACTTTTCTGCAAATAATGTGTCTTCTTTCAGCTTTTCCCAGTTAGGGTCGCCACAGTGGATCATCAGTCCGCAGATTGATTGTCAGTGGATTTTTACAGTGCCGAGTTGCCAGTCCGGCGCCCAACCTTCACGGAAAGCACAGCCACATGCACCTACCTGCATGTCTTTAAAGCTTATTCAGCTGCAGGGAGGACATGCAGACTCCGCACAGAAGAAACTTAAGCAGAGAATCAAACCGAAGAACCTCTTGCTGTGAGGTGACAATGCTAACCACTGAACCACAGTGGCCTTGCGGGGAGAAAACCCTGAACCTCTTTTATTATTCTGACTGCAAGGTTACTGCAATTCAGGAAAAGAGCACTGATTTAAAAATAATGTTTCACTCTTTCTTGAACACATTGTGATGTTGGACTCAAGTTAACTGTTATTTAAGATTGCACACACATTATTCTAAAGTTTAGTGAGTAAACAAACATGAGAAATAATACTGCAAACAAATATGCTCAGACAAATTAAATGTAAACAACTGACTTTTGAGCACCTGATGTGAGCCCTGTCTGTTATCTGAAGAAAGTAATAACTTCAGTAGCAAGCTGCAAAATCAGTGTCTTCTTAAGTACATTAAAAAAGAACATAGCTGATGTTAAAATTCATTTAAAAGAGCATATCTTTCTTAACATCAAACCAGTTGTGTACTAAAAAAGTTACTCTAAGAAGTAAGGCAACCACAAGAGTCTATGATGGGATGCTATTTTACATAAAGTATCTTCTCCACTCAATTGCAGTACTTACACTGCTGATTGAGAAAAAGAAGCACCGATTTCTGTTTTCATTTTGCTTTTTGATTTGGAGGAACAAGTTACTAATTCTACTGTATCTGGAAGAAGAAAATATGTTCATTTCAAATCTTGGATAAGGTAGTGGGATTCATATTTTGGTATTTGTGAGGCAGAATTTGGTAGCATCAGAGAGTGTTGTAATAGTGCAGTGATTCTGGACAATCAAATCCTTGCTGTCTCTTGTCATTGTTGCACTGTGGTATAATATGACAATGCCTTTTGACCTCTCAGGTCATGTATTTGTTTTTCCTATTTGTATAATTTTGATGAATAAACTGTCAATGTGCATTTCATGAGATATGACCTTGGGCTTCTTCATTGTTCATCTGTGCACTTTTTTCTTTGCGTTAGCAGACCAGTGAATTAACTTTGCAGCAGCAGTTCTTTGGAACACGTATGGGACGTGTACTTTCTAACTGCAAAGTAGGCATGACTAAATGAAACTGTAAGAAACTGTTAGAAAATTAACTTATTACAGTAAATGAATTATGGGTCACAATTGATTCCCTGATCTGAAATATTCTGTAGGGTGCAGCCATTCTGTTATAACTTCTTCTTTTGGTTTCTTTTAGGCATGCTTCCTGTCATTTCCACAAGAGACCTCTCCAACTTTGAGCTGACACTTAGCCCTGATGGAACTCGGGTTGGAAACCACAAGTGCTCCAACTTACTGGATTTCAGTGAAGTGAAGACAAGGTATGGCTTCCTGACCGATGCCACCAAAAACCCAGAGGTGATCGGAGAGACTGCCCCTTACCAGTACAGCTCAGCCCTCCGAGGTGCAGAGACCCTTCGCTTCTACAGAAACTTGAACTTGGAGGCCTGTCTCTGGGAGTTTGTTAGTTACTATGATATGTCTGAGCTCCTCACAGACTGTGGAGGCACCATTGGGACAGATGGACAGGTACCACCATTTTTGAATAGCATTATTAACATTGTACTTTATAATTTTGTTATTTTGTACTTCATAAACATTTTAACCTTTGCCATGTGTCCTTCTCATATAGTGCATGAGTCATAGTATTCATACATTTGTTTATAGTCTTGTACAAAAATCTGTACTCACTTTTAGAAACTGCTTAATTTTTAACTTTTTGTAAACATTTCTGTTATTTTGATGCAGGTGGTGGCTAAAAATAGATCCCTTTTGAATCAGTCCACTACTCAGGCCAATAAACAAAATTAATAACTCTTAAATAAGGTGGTACTGCGGTAGCATTGTCACCTCACAGTAAGACGCTGTCCGGTTCGATTCTCAGCTAGAGCGTCTTTTGCGTGGAGACATGCGTGAATGGGCGTACCTTCGTTGAAGGTTGTGTGTCAGGGCTGGTAACTCGGCACGTAAAAATCAACTACCAATCATTAGCGTACCGGAGTTCCGCTGTGGCGACCCCTAACAGGGAAAAGCCGAAAGACACAAACAATAACTCTTAAATAAGCAGTGTAATCACCTGCAAATAAACGTAGTTGTTCTATTTGTATCACTGTTCTCACTGAATACATGTTAAAGGTACTGATAATAGTGGTATAAATACTGACACTAAATGTGGAATTTAGATGTGGTCACTGGTTGTGCCACAGTGCAGCTACTTCATTTTCAATAAGCGTTCACGTCTGTTTCTTTTCAGATAGAGCAAACTAAGCTGCAAGCGACACACTGTATGTGAATAGTGCCAAGACTCCAGTGTACATCCCAGTATGTAGTTGCAGTCCTTTGCCTTGGGAATCATCCCACACACCTTGAACTGCACCAGAAGTACCATTGTGGCCATTTGTGCACATGGGATTTACACAAACTTCCATGCACATGATCTTGTAAGTGTTTGTGCTGCAGGTATTCTGAGGCGAATGCTCAGTCAGCAGGATGGAGTATTGAACTTCTGTCGTCCAACTGATAGTGCTACTTGCCTTTTGTCTCAAAGCAGTTTTCTTCATCAAATGATGACTTGTGTCTTTTCCTACCAATTTCCTCCTTGACACTTTCCGACTAAGTAAGAAGTCAACTGCTAGTTGTTTTGGAGAACTGCACATTTTTAGTTAGTCTTGTCTCTTCCAATTTAGCAGCATTTTAAAGATGTAATGTCTAGGACCCTCCTTGCTGAGTCACTGTATGGGTTATCCTCTCCAGCTTTTATATTTACATTCACTGTGAGGACAGGCTGTGAATCCTGTCCTTTCCATAGTATGTCCACAATTTCCAAGGCCTCTCCACCCCCCCAAGGGTGGAAGTCATTCTCATATAATGAGGACCTGCTCCTATCTCATTTTTCCCCAGTTCTTTTCAGGTCTGGGAAGGGTGCATTCTTGGCTCCTGACGTAGCTGCCTTGGGGGGGCATCCCAGGGTGTTTGTGCCAGTTTCCCTCTTTTGATTAGTTTGATACATTTACCATCCAGCCTGATTATAAGTAGTGGTCTTAGCTATTATCAGGTCACAAACTGGGACTGATTGGGCAAAAACTTCATTTTCTAAGCCCGTACTCAACCCACCTGAGCTACCTGATACTGGTTGAAGAGAAGAGGGTGAGCATATGGTAAAGTCTGGAATTCAGACAAGAGTGTTCATGCACTTACTTGACTGTTGCTGAGACTGAGAATCTTGGCTGTATCATTTTACATTACCTGTAGTTTTTTTCTTTCCCAATTTCACTAGATTCATACCACACCTCAGCTGCATAATCAGAACCAAGCTCACAAAAACCTCAGTGTAACAGTGCCTTTGGAGTGCCAGGAGACAGTAGGATTCTTCCCTGGTGGGCTGTCTTCAGGATCATGGGGAAGCCTTTGTTCCTTACAGAGATGAGTCCTTGAGATCCTTAAATTTCTCTTGCTCTTGGTTTGATGGCAGCTCCTAGAGGGAGGAGCTGTACCATATTTGATTATACTTGGCCTTTGTCCTGGGATTTCTTCTAGGTGGTGGCTCCCCTGACAGATTCCTGGATTGTGCCAGGATTTGGGCCTTATTTTAGGTTTTGCCTCAGGCCTTACTCTTTGGGATTCTGTCCAGCATAGGACCAATCAAGGAGGTTCCTCAGACATGACAAATATTCTTACTCTTTCAGGAATTCCCTCTATCCCCATAGATGAGGCAGTCTGTCTGTCCAGTTTTGTCTGTGGGTTTCCCTATAAATCAGCATCGAGTAGTAATTGGGGTACAAATCCTCACTGTTCTTTTTTGCTTTGTAGGAGTGTGGTAATGGAGCATAAGAGCTAACTGGCATGAACAGGGGATTAAGTGCACATATTTACTTGATGCATAATTTCATGAGTCATAAGATGTTACTGCCTCTGATTGTTGGAACTCCCAAAACATTTTGTGGAATTCTGATTGGTGAAAAAGGATACTCTAGACTGGGACCTCCTTTGAGTTTTTATTGAATAGTTTGTCTGTGTGACCATTTTATCAGTTCAAGAGATCTAAGTCTCTTTCATCATAAATCAAATAGGTTGGAAGGATAGATATGTATTACAGAGAATACCGCTTCACGTAAAGCAAAGTACTTGTCTTACGTTGTCTAAACATAATTTGATCGATTGGATGGGAAACTGTAAATTCACCTCTGTTTTAGCACCCTTCTCCCTTATGGACAGAGGCAACATGTAAATGTTTTGCTCATCTCTGGATTATTCACACTTAAAACATAAGGACTAAAAACATCATGGGAGTTTATGGCTAGGCTTATAAAGATCCTCACATATCAATAGCCTAGTACGTACCTATGAACATAGGCAGAACTGCATTGTAGCTTGGCTAACCCAGTAAAGCATATCTCTCATTTCTGTTGCTGTTCACATCCATCTGAGAACTGAGCTGCCTTCCCAAGTGTCAAGGTTCAGTACTGTATACTACATTTCTGCATCTTCCCCTAATTTAACATGTTGTGCAAAATTCTAACAGACATCAAACACAATCTCAAGATAAATATGCTGATCAGGTCTTTCTAATTTTCCTGTGAGAAATCTAAAATACTACTATATACTGAGGGGCCACTTCTGTAAACATTTGAAAAGAAGAAGGCATACTAGTCCATTTAAACAAATTAACGGAATGCTGCAATAAGCATTGTTCATAGACAGGTGAATACTGTCCACAAATAAGTCCTGTTTTAGTCTGTGTACAATATTCAATTTTATGCATTTTTCCTGTCATATCTATATAATTACCTTCAAATTGTGGCAACCAATACTCATACCCTTCTGGTACAAGAAATGTCATAGGTAGCACAGTAAATTGACACATAATTGTTGTATCATGACATTATAATGCATAAACTTTCCTGTACAATATTGTGGAGTACAGTATGTTACTTAAGTAAATAACCTAATCCAGTCAGTATCAGGTATCCATTTGTTAAACAATTGTCGCCAAGCATTTTCATTTTGTAACATAAGTTCAGTTTGTACTCTATTTTTCTGAATTTCCACATACAAAGGTTGCATAGTGCATTTTGTCCAATTTACAAAAATTGTCATGTTACCATCAAATTTTAACTGATTTAGCTGCATAGCATAATTCTCTAAAAATTGCTGCTGATAATTTATATTGTGCAGGTGTGTCTTCCATATTTCTGGATTCCAAGATGCTTGTAAATGCACAATCTGAGACATATTTTCTCCCACTACTTTTAATTGATTAGTCAGAATTTCAACGTCAGCTGCATTAATAGCTCCCATGCCTGTACCAAGGCTTCCTAGCAGAGTATCATATGCCTTTTATATTGGCACCTGTCTGTATCTGGGAATGTGATGTTAAAATGTACCACAACCTTTTGATAAGCATATGGACAAATACAATTGTCCTGCTCTCTTTGTTCACGAGAACGATTTACATCCCAACCTAGCTTTACAGTTTTATTGTCATTGTTTATTTTCCAAACTTGCATTTTTCTTGTTTGACACCCTACCCCAAGGGTTCCAATGAGTACAATCAGTACAATTACAAACAGAATTTTCATTACGTACAATAATATAACCTTTCCACATAAGTGGTATTAATCTGAAAAGTTGTTTTGATTTCAACTGTTTCAGACTTGGCATTTTCTGTGAGTCTACAAAAAACACAAAACATGAAGTCACGTAATGACTGTCAACTGATCTCTATGAACAAGAATTGTGAGAGATTGCCCCCTAGAGTATGCTGACAATACTGCTGTCATTCTTAGGTGTTTAGTTTGTATTGGATAGTGCGTTTGCTGAATATAAGCCATAAAAAGTTGTGTAGTAAAATTCCAGAAACAACATTCAAGTGTATCATTTCATACAGTGCCTGCAGTTTTAAGAACCCAAGCTTGAAATGTAATCATGTTATTAAAAATACCCTTCTGTTCATCCCACTTAGGGAGAGTTTCTAACATCCTAGACTGATGATAAATTTCAGCAGAAAAGCCAGCTGAGGCTATGATAGGATTTGTAACAGTAGTTCCTAATGCTTTAGATTGATATTCCTTTAACAGGGCTTGTAATTTTAAAAGGTCTTGATTAGCTAAGTTTGTTGCTCTAGCAGCTTCAGATTCCTGTGTCTCCAACTGAGATCGTAATGTGTTTATTTCCTCCCTAGCAATAGTTATGCCATGCTGTGCGTCAGCCAGCTGCTTAGCATATTTCTCTTGCAAATGGACAACTTTACTCATTAACCCTTCTATCATACCAATAGCTTTACTGCCCTGTTCAATAACAGTTTGTGTAAAAGTCTTAATTTCAGTCTGTGAGACTTTCAAAAACTGAAAAAATTATTTCGTACATTCAGCAGTGTCAGCATGCAGTTTACCAGACACATTCCATTTATCACAGTAAGTCTGAAAATGACCCATGAGGTCAAGATCCTGCTGGTTGCTAACTTTAGCAATCCAATCTTTAAACTCCTGCAAATCAGACTGTAAAGTACAAACTTTGACATTTGCATGACTGTCTAACAAATCTTTTGCAACAGGATTTATAGAAACAGGAACCATTGTCTGTGCTTCAAGCATTACTTTATCCTGGTTGTGTTCCAGGTTTTGTACAATATGTTTATGACAAGGCATATAGAAAGCAACATTTAAATCATTGCAGATAGCACATTTTTGTACATCCTGTGACACTTTTGCCTTACGTACATACCAGTCAAAGGCAGATCCACTTACATAATGCTGGATTATCAGTTTTCCCTAATAAAGACTTACAGGTGCTAACATGCTGATCATACCATGTATTTAAATAATTCCACACATTTATATATGGTTCAAACACACCAAAAGTAAAAGACTGAGTGCACTTCTTGGCATTTTCACAAATTGCATTCATTGTTAAAAGAAAAACAGAAGAAAATATTTACCACAAATGTTCAGGACAAGGTGGCCAGTCTTGACATGAAGATAAGTTGTGGGAAAATTCTCTGCTGTCTTCCACTAGATGCTGGTGATATGAATATTTTGGCAGCAGTATTTTCATACCTCATGGGTCACCAACTGTCTGAAGAAGAATTACCGTACTGCCCTGTACTGTGCTGCAGAATTACCGCATCGCCTGTACTGTGCTGCAGTGTTTGTCCTCCAGACAATGGACAAAGTTTAGGAAGAGAAGAATCGATTCTAATAAGGCCTGCGCTGGAATGACACACTGTGAGAGGCACCTCTTCAGGTCACCCCCCCCCCCGGTTGTTTGGACTTGGACTGGTCTCACCACTGTTAACGTTATACTACATTATTCACGATAGTCTGTACCTTTACTCAATGAAGACACTGCAATAGTTCTGCTGTTACGACATTAATTTACTGCACAAAAGGTTTACATCTTGCTTAACAATGAAAGGTATATACATCAAATATGTACTTCAGCTTACAGTTTTACGTCTGCAAGAACAGAATAATCAAAGCCTCTCCCATACAAAAGAAAAAGTCCCAATCTTTACAGTGTCTTTTCTGCCTGCATCAGCAGTTTAGAGAATTTTCCAGAATAATAAGTCTTTCCTTTGAAGCTGGTCTGCTGACAGTTTGTTTTCCATATTTTAAACATTCTGTTCCTGAATAAAAACTCCCTTCGTCCTTGGCCTATCTTGCGTATCATGTTGACGAGACACAGCTGCATACAAGAGTTCATCTTGACCTGCTTGTAGATAATAATTTTACAAAACTGCATAGTTTATAAGAGATAAAATATTTTACTTCTGATTCTTATTAACAATGAATGTCAAGCTGTGTAGTTTTACCAACTTAGGTAAATAAGTTCAAGCTGACCGCACTCTACACACTGAAATGCGGAAACATTTATTTCACATTCTCAGAAAAATCCACAGAAATCCATTTTAACCTGTTCTTTACTCTCACAATTTCCACTTTTTATTTAAAAAGTGGAAAATGACTGTTCAGTTTAAATTTTTTCTATAATGGTACACAATGAAACTTTTTCCAGTTTATTAAGGTTAACCATCATGATTTGCTGAACTTTATAAGTTTTTCTCAAATGACAACTTAGGTAACAATTCCAGAGAAGTTAGTATGACTATAATGCTTAACACTACTAATACAGAATGTATCAACCAATTTAACAAATTTTTTCCTGATTTTGACCAACCAGTAAAGATATCCCACCAGTTGTGAGCAGTGTCTTTTCTGTTTTTTTTTTTCAGCCAGACTAAGTAGTTTATCTTTTGCAATGATGCTTAATGCTTCATAATACAGAATATTTCTATTTTTTTTTCCAGATACTAATTTTATTATTGCTCATCATGTTCTTTAAATTATCCAAAGATACAGATATTTTGAGAAGCTGTATTAAGGCATAATTCCAGTTCTTGGAAATGTTTATTTCTATGGGTTCAGTCAACACATAGCTCTTATTATTCCATTTAAGGAAATCAACATGTGATAAACATCCGACAAAAGGTAATTTTAAATTATGACCTACGTCTTGATCTGTAACCAGACAAATATACTGAGGGGCCACTTCTATAACCATTTGAAAAGAAGAAGGCATACTAGTCCATTTAAACAAATTAACAGAATGCTGCAATAAGCATCATTCATAGACAGGCGAATACTGTCCACAAATAAGTCCTGTTTTAGTCTGTGTACAATATTCAGTTTTATGCATTTTTCCTGTCATATCTATATAATTACCTTCAAATTGTGGCAACCAATACTCATACCCTTCTGGTACAAGAAATATCATAGGTAGCACAGTAAATTGACACATAATTGTTGTATCATGACATTATAATGCATAAACTTTCCTGCATTGTGGGTGTGTACACAGTGTTACTTAAAGTAACAACCTAATCCAGTCGGTATCAGGTATCCATTTGTTAAACAGTTGTCGCCAAGCATTTTCATTTTGTAACATAAGTTCAGTTTGTACTCTATTTTTCTGAATTTCCACATACAAAGGTTGCATAGTGCATTTTGTCCAATTTACAAAATGTCATGTTATTTACCATCAAATTTTAACTGATTTAGCTGCATAGCATAATTGTAAAAATTGCTTGCTGCTGATAATTCATATTGTTGTGTGTGTCTTCCATATTTCTGGATTCAAGATGCTTGTAAATGCACAATCTGAGACATATTTTCCCCACTACTTTTAATTGATTAGTCAGAATTTTTTCAATCAAAGCTGCATTAAGCTCCCATGCCTGTACCAAGGCTTCTAGCAGAGTATCATATGCTTTTAATTATGGCTGCATTAATAATTAACTAATGCCTGTACCAAGGCTTCCAGCAGAGTATCATATGCCTTTTATATTGGCACCTGTCTGTATCTGGGAATGTGATGTTAAAATGTACCACAACCTTTTGATAAGCATATGGACAAATACAATTGTCCTGCTCTCTTTGTTCACGAGATTTACATCCCCCCAACCTAGCTTTACAGTATTACGAACGATACATCCCAACCAACCTTTTACAGTATTATTGTCATTGTTTATTTTCCAAACTTGCATTTTTCTTGTTTGACACCCTACCCCAAGGGTTCCAATGAGTACAATCTGTACAATTACAAACAGAATTTTCATTACGTACAATAATATAACCTTTCCACATAAGTGGTATTAATCTGAAAAGTTGTTTTGATTTCAACTGTTTCAGACTTGGCATTTTCTGTGAGTCTACAAAAAACACAAAACATGAAGTCACTTAATGACTGTCAACTGATCTCTATGAACAAGAATTGTGAGAGATTGCCCCCTAGAGTATGCTGACAATACTGCTGTCATTCTTAGGTGTTTAGTTTGTATTGGATAGTGCGTTTGCTGAATATAAGCCATAAAAAGTTGTGTAGTAAAATTCCAGAAACAACATTCAAGTGTATCATTTCATACAGTGCCTGCAGTTTTAAGAACCCAAGCTTGAAATGTAATCATGTTATTAAAAATACCCTTCTGTTCATCCCACTTAGGGAGAGTTTCTAACATCCTAGACTGATGATAAACTTCAGCAGAAAAGCCAGCTGAGGCTATGATAGGACTTGTAACAGTAGTTCCTAATGCTTTAGATTGATATTCCTTTAACAGGGCTTGTAATTTTAAAAGGTCTTGATTAGCTAAGTTTGTTGCTCTAGCAGCTTCAGATTCCTGTGTCTCCAACTGACATCGTAATGTGTTTATTTCTTCCCTAGCAATAGTTATGCCATGCTGTGCATCAGCCAACTGCTTAGCATATTTCTCTTGCAAATGGACAACTTTACTCATTAACCCTTCTATCATACCAATAGCTTTACTGCCCTCTTCAATAACAGTTTGTGTAAAAGTCTTAATTTCAGTCTGTGATACTTTCAAAAACTGAAAACATTATTTCGTACATTCAGCAGTGTCAGCATGCAGTTTACCAGACACATTCCATTTATAGGTTCATAGGTTCATACTAGGCTATCTTTTTTTTTGCTATGCTTTTTTTAGAGTTAGTATACTGTGCCTCTGTCTAATATGAATCTGTCCCTCCAGCATGTCCTATGAGGTCAAGATCCTGCTGGTTGCTAACTTTAGCAATCCAATCTTTAAACTCCTGCAAATCAGACTGTAAAGTACAAACTTTGACATTTGCATGACTGTCTAACAAATCTTTTGCAACAGGATATATAGAAACAGGAACCATTGTCTGTGCTTCAAGCATTACTTTATCCTGGTTGTGTTCCAGGTTTTGTACAATACGTTTATGACAAGGCATATAGAAAGCAACATTTAAATCATTGCAGATAGCACATTTTTGTACATCCTGTGACACTTTTGCCTTACGTACATACCAGTCAAAGGCAGAGATCCACTTACATAATGCTGGATTATCAGTTTTCCCTAACAAAGACTTACAGGTGCAAACATGCTGATCATACCATGTATTTAAATAATTCCACACATTTATATATGGTTCAAACACACCAAAAGTAAAAGACTGAGTGCACTTCTTGGCATTTTCACAAATTGCATTCATTGTTAAAAGAAAAACAGAAGAAAATATTTACCACAAATGTTCAGGACAAGGTGGCCAGTCTTGACATGAAGATCAGTTGTGGGAAAATTCTCTGCTGTCTTGCACTAGATGCTGGTGATATGAAAATTTTGGCAGCAGTATTTTCATACCTCGTAGGTCACCAACTGTCTGAAGAAAAATTACCGTACTTCCCTGTACTGTGCTGCAGTGTTTGTCCACCAGTCAATGGACAAAGTTTAGGAAGAGAAGAATCGATTCTAATAAGGTCTGCGCTGGAATGTCGCACTGTGAGAGGCACCTCTTCAGGTCACCCCCCCCCCCTCGGTTGTTTGGACTTGGACTGGTCTCGCCACTGTTAACATTATACTACATTATTCACGATAGTCTGTACCTTTACTCAATGAAGACACTGCAATAGTTCTGCTGTTACGACATTTATTTACTGCACAAAAGGTTTACATCTAGCTTAACAATGAAAGGTATATACATCAAAGATGTACTTCAGCTTACAGTTTTAGGTCTGCAAGAACAGAATAATCAAAGTCTCTCCCATACAAAAGAAAAAGTCCCATTCTTTATAGTGTCTTTTCTGCCTGCATCAGCAGTTTAGAGAATTTGCCAGAATAATAAGTCTTTCCTTTGAAACTGGACTGCTGACAGTTTGTTTTCCATATTTTAAATATTCTGTTCCTGAATAATAACTCCCTTCTTCCTTGGCCTATCTTGCGTATCATGTTGACGAGACACAGCTGCATGCAAGAGTTCGTCTTGACCTGCTTGTAGATAATAATTTTACAAAGCTGCATAGTTTATAAGAGATAAAATATTTTACTTCTGATTCTTATTCAGAAGTAAAATATTTTATCTCTTATTATTACTGTGGTGGTGGCGCTGCGGTAGCGTTGTCACCTTACAGTATGACGTTGTCCTGTTCGAGTCTCAGCTAAAGCATCTTCTGTGTTGAGACATGCGTGAATGGGCTTACCTTTGTTGAAGGTTGTGCGTCAGAGCTGGCAACTCGGTATATAAAAATCTACTGCCAATCATTAGTGGACCGGAGTTCCGCTGTGGCGACCCCTAACCGGGAAAAGTCGAAAGATACAACAACTTCTGATTCTTATTAACAATAAATGCCAAGCTATATAGTTTTGCCAAATTAGGTAACTGAGTTCAAGCTGAGTGCACTCTACACACTGAAATGCAGAACATTTATTTCACATTCTCAGAAAAATCCACAGAAATCCATTTTAACCTGTTCTTTACTCTCACAACCACCCTTTCAGGTTTACTTTCCAGGAAAACACAGTCTTTTTAACTTTCAAGAAAAAGTACTCTGTGTAATTCTTGTTGCAGTAACTGAAATGGGAGATCAAAGCTGCAGATTTAATTACCTACTTTTTCTTTAATTAAAGCCAAGATCTAATACTACAGACTATCCTTATCTTTTCTACTAACCAAAACCTAGAAAACGAACTGCATCAAAGGTGTCCGTATACCTATTCGGATGCATGCTTTAATGTAACACACCTGTTATAGTGATAGACATAGTGTAACACACCTGATATAACAGTAGATATAACATAACACACCTGATATAATAATAGACTTCCCCCAGGCTCACCAGTTCTTTTTTTTCCCCTTGCCATTCATACACCTATGCCTATAATACTTGCTAACATCAGTAAAATGTCCTGCATTTGCAATACCTAGTAAGCATTCAAAGAGTCCCTATGGCCTTGACATTTCAAGGCAAGGTGAGCACCAGCATAGCCAATACTGACCTGAGGAGGGACGTGAACTGCATGACACAAGAAATTGCATTATGAGTTAGTATTTCATTCATACCACTTGAAGGTAGGACAGGGAAAAGGTTCTGGCCTGCCTTGTGAACTAAAGATGTCAGTGAAACCTCCTAATCTCATTCACTCCAGTGTAGCTCAGGAATGCTGATTGTTCACTTCCACCATAGAAACTAACTGCAGCCTAAGCTCATTTTTAGAGAATCCATGTACAGAAAAATATTCATAACAATTTAACCATAACAACTAGAATTAAAATGAAAATACAAAAGTTATACAGTGTAAATGCTGATAGTGTAAATCTTAGCCATGATTTATCATAACTGTGAAAATGTTGATAGTGTAAATCTTAGCCATGATTTATCATAACTTTGTAAATGTTGATAGTGTAAATCTCAGTCATGATTTATCATAACTGTGTAAATGTTAATAGTGTAAATCTTAGCCATGATTTATCATAACTGTGAAAATGTTGATAGTGTAAATCTTAGCCATGATTTATCATAACTTTGTAAATGTTGATAGTGTAAATCTTAGCCATGATTTACTACTAGGTAAGGAATGTAAATTATATGTGTATTTTCATGTTTGGTAAAACAAAGCATAATATTTCAAGAAAAATACAATGCAGACCTATACAATTTGTAATTAATGTGTTTGTGTGAATGTCAGATTTAAAATGATACCTTAACTAGTATTACATGAGACACTTTTATTGAGATATTCACAGAAATATGACAAATGTTATAGTTCTCATAATCTGACAATTTAAACAAAGCATAATATCGCATCACCTGTACCAGACAGAGGCTGTATGTCAGTGTACAAGTCATGTGGATTAATGTCAGCTTCAAAATGATTCATCATGCAAGTTGTCCCCATGTTCCCGTGCCAAAATATGGGCATAATAATGGGAAATGTCATAATTTCCGTAATGTGACAAGAGAAGTATTAGACGTCTGCTATTGTCATAGACAGGCATGATTTTCTGCTGAAACTGGTCAGTGTTTATTCCACTATCAATATTAAACTTCAGCAATGACCTTGCCATACTTCCTTGCACAGATATTAACAGCAATATGACAAAGATATTAATTTTCATAATCCAATAAATAAACTGTGCTACTGATATTTCATGTCCTTACATGAACTTCTACATTTTGATAATGGCTTTAAAATGATGCCTAATCTGTCATCTTACCTTCTTTCATAACATAGTTATTCACCAAAATATGAAAAATGTCATATTTTTCATAACTTAAGTAATAAGCCGTAATATCTGTACACACACACACACACACACATATATATATATATATATATATATATATATATATATATATATATATATATATATATATATAATATATAGTTACAGTTCATTGGATGTTATAAGTACAGATGCCATCTTCAAAATAACATCTTATTCAGCATGTTGGTATGTTGCCCAGCAGAGTTATTCACAAAATATGGAAAAATATCATAATTTTCATAACCAAAGAATCAACAAACCATGATATCTGTACATGTATGTAGCATGCAGTTACAGCTCTTTCACCATGTTGTAAGTATTGATACTATTTTAAAAATGAGCTCCTTCTCAGCATGTCGACATATTTTCTAGGAGAGTTATTCACAAAAAAATATGAAATGTAATTTTTATAATCTAAGCAATAAATAAACTTTAATTTTTATAACCTAAGCAGTAAATAAACTGTAATATCTGTACATGTATAAGACACAGAATTACGCAATTCTTTCACCATGTTGTAAGTATTGATGCTATCTTTAAAATGAGGCCTTACTCAGTATGTTAACATTTCCTACCAGAATTATTCACCAAAATATGTTAAAAATAGCATGCTTTTCCTAACCTAAGTCATAAACAAGTTCTCATATCTATAGCTATATATAGTATACAGTTAAGGCCCTGTTGCCATGTTGTAAGTACTGACAACATCTACAAAATAAGACCAAACTCCCATACCTATTATGGCTGCCCACTCAGACTGCCGAAACTGGCACTGTCTCATGACTTCATTCAGTGTCATCAGTCTGTCTTACCCCTGCATTTTCTGTTTACATGTGTCTTCTCAGGAATGGAAAGAGGGCATCACAGGGGGAAACTGACCTTAAGTCTCTGGCCCTGACCGCTGCTTCTTTTGCTTGCATGTGTCCTATCAAGAGTGGGAAGAAGGCATCATAGGGAGAAACACACCTAATAGGCCTTCCCTCACAAAATATCTATCCTGAAGGGAAAGAAACAGGGGACTACAGAAAAGGCACATGTGAAAAGAAAATGCCTTACTTCTGTTTTTTTTTTTTTTCCCATTTGCACGTGTCGTTTCAAGAATGCAAATAAGGCATCACATCAGGAAACTCGTGTAATATGTCTTGCACTGACTGAAATAACTTTTCTAAAGGGATAGTGACAGGAGGGCTATGAAATGGTCATATGATAAAAGAAAAAGCCTTACCTGATAGTAGAGGAAAAAACAGAAAATAATTAAAAAAAGCTTCTGCATGACCCACACCATGACACAGTATTATTCTCATGCAAATTAGGTATTTCATCATTATATGCAGACTTGGTGAAAAATTCATTGTTACAATAAATTGAGTCATAACAGGTGGGTGTAACAGTTGAAAACTCACTCCCTTAAAGGGAAGCAGAACTATCCATAGAGATGTTGAAGCCATTGGTATAATAATCAAGGCTAGTTCCACCCTCTTTTTCTCTGACCCTCCCCTTTCAGTGTCATACAAAGGATAATGTATACATCACTGCCTGGGTCAGTTCTGTTTTTGAGATGACTCCAGCCTGATCCATTCTGCCTGGAACACCTTGGTGATTATCTGGGAAACAAGACAGAATACTGGGTAAGTTTAGCATTGATGATGCTATCTGTATAGCCTGATCCTTATTCTGCCTAATTACCCCCTCCCAAAAAAAAAGGAAACATCCATTATATGTCTCAGAGATCACCACACTTTGCCACATTTCCACCTGACAAGTAGCCACAACTTTGAGAGGCGTGGTAAATGTGTATATTTTTGTGCCATGTTGGGTATTCCCTCTATCTTTTTACCTCATCTTCCCTTTCTAAGTCTGGCCAATTCCAAAAGAGGAAGAGGAATTTTAACCACCTAAGGAATGGGGAAACATTAAAGTGGCACACAGACATGTGCCCTCCTATCCTAACAATGCTACCCAAAGGGCAGTCCCACTAACATCTCTGCCACAGTCCTGACTGTATTCTGGAGCTACTGGTGGTGTTGGGGTATTTCTCAGAGTTGAAGTCTTGGGAAAGCTTCACCAGTGGGTTATTGGTGGGGGTCAGATTTGCTTACGTCCTGGAGTTAAAGGGTATTTCCACAGAAAGAGTCAGTCTAGTGGATCAATTCATTTCAGTGGATTTCATGGGGGGGTCTAGTTTCTACAACCCAGAAGGTAGGGATTGTCACATTTTCACAACTGAGGTGTGTGGTTTCCTTCTGTCTCTATGTGGCCCTTAAGAAGAAGTACAAATTCCCTTCCACTTTGGACCTAAGCATGTGCCTTACTAACAGGAATGCTACACATTATAAGTTGTGCTGCCATTTTCTGTGTTATGCTAAAATCTAATTGTTTACAGGATATACTGCCTTATAACCAGGGTATGTGTCTAATGCTCCCCAGTGGATTTAGTGCTCCTCTGTAGCTGCTACCAGGAGGTGCATGTGCTCATGTACACATGCTATTATAAGTGCTAAGTCACCAGGCCAAGCAGTGTGCTTCCTGCAGAGTGTGCACTCTAAGCTTCTTGATTTGGGTGATACAACCACACACCTGGAGGTGTCACCAATGCAGTGAGCCACACCACCCATCCCAAAAAGATGGGGAAGCCAGCATTTGCCACTCACATCCATCCTGACCCATCTTGGTCCTTCCAGTGCCCCTGCCACTAGTCAAATACATGTCATCTGTGGCAGTCAGGACTTAGTCCCTCCATACACAAGGTGGGAGTTAGTTGTTACTTACTTTAGTACAAAACAGCATCTTATATGACATTTATGTTATATGTCATAAAAGCTACACTGAAACACTATTGTATATAAGAAATTCCAAGAATCAAAAAGCTATATACATGGTCTAAGTTTCAGTATAAATGGGACAGATTTTCGAAATGAATATATGGTGAAATCTAACTTTAATATATTGGCTTTGTCTGGGTTGTCAGTAAGTCTGTAGATTTTTTTAATGATTTCTCACTGACCTCCTTCAAAAACCTGAGTATTCTGTCTCAGTTACAGAATTCTTTTCATTATAAAACACCTGTTGATTTCAAAAATGCCTGAATAAACATTGTAGATTCTTCACCCTAGGCAGTTATAGAAAATATCACTGCCTGTCACTAAAAATGTCTTTCTGTCTTCAGTTACAGAAACGGTTTGGTTATTACTGTCATCAGTATTGTTTAAATCTGTACATAGTAACTGTTATACATCAACAAACACAGCCTGCAAAAGTCCTAAAATTTAAGTGACAGATACTAAAGTACTTCCTTCTATGCCAACTACCAAAAAAAAGATTGCTTTTATTTCTGAAATCACCCCTGCAATTTAGTACTTCCTTCCACAGGATGTCCAGAACTACTGTAAGCTGTCCCTGTTCATCTCACAAATTATAATTATGATTTCATCTACTTCCTCCTGTAAATGTTTGGATGGAAGCTATTTCCAATTCATTTAAACTTTTCAGTCCTGTTATCAAAACATAACTAGTTCCTAACTTGTACTTTCTGTTACTTCTCCTCCTAATAGTAAACTGTCTCATTCACTATCCCTACTGGTTATCAAATGCAAAGAAAAGAAACATTTAAATAAAGGGAAGCATATCTTAAGGTATTACAGAAAGCCAAATCTTGTGTAGAAAAAAAAAAAACAGGCATAGCCAAAAAAATGTAGATATTTCAGGTAAATTCATAGAGTACAACAGTAGAGATATGTTTTAAATAAGATGTGCTTATACTGTACAAGGATTTACATGTTCAAAGATCAGTGTGCAGATGGGTACCGGTGTACGTAAGGAAGTTAAGGGTATCGTGAGTTCTGCTTTCTGCTTCTGTAAGAAATCTACCTGCTCTATTTTGTATCATTGGAGATGTCAGAGTTCTGTGTAAGATATACCAGTAAAAAGGTATATAATTTCACTCAAACCATTTTTTGTTAACACCAACAATGTTCTGCTCTTCATGAATGTGAGAGGTGGTTTAGCACTGCACTGAGAGGTAAATGGAAGATTCTGCCTTAAAAGATACTTCAACTGCCAGTCAATGGCACAAATTAAATATTAAGATGGACTCTAAGTTTCTTCTGTCATTGCAGCTGAATTAGGGTCATTTTTCAGTGAATCTTGATCTGGCCCATAAATTCCATTAAACAGACTCAAACCTGGTAACGTGTCACAGTGGGATAAGTCCACCACCCGCTATGCCCTGTTTTTTTTACTTAATATAACGATCTGCAAAGTTGCTGTACCTCAGTGCGAGTTATAATAATATTAGGTTGAAATTCATTCAATGCAACATGCTCACAGCCTCGTGTTTCACTGAGAAATGATCTGATTAACTAAATGAATATTGTCATTCCATGTATTTATTCTATTTTAAAATATTACCAAAAGTGCCTTGAGTAAACGTACAGTAACTATGTGTCAGCATCAATTTCAGGCCAGGATCAGTCACAAGATATATAATGTATCAGTCTACTGTAGGATTCGACTGCATTTGGTGTAGTCCTTAAAGTTGAAGTTTGCAGATGTGGCCTAAATCCAACTGTGTCCTGTGCTTCACACATCGCGTCTTCAGAAGCTGAAAAGAATGTCTTCTTTTTTCCCGTCTGTCTCCAGGTGCTGAATCTCGTGCAATCCTACGTGACACTACGAGTTCCCCTGTATATGTCCTACGTTTTCCATTCACCTGTGGGGCTTGGTGGCTGGCAACACTTTGATCTGAAATCTGAACTTAGGCTGACATTTGTGTACGATACTGCCATCTTATGGAAGGATGGAATTGGCAGCCCACCAGAGTCTGAGCTGCAGGGTAAGGGCTTGGAATTTGCATGTGCTCAGAGCAGAATTTATATTTCTTGATAATTTTCTATTTCTTTTGCATAAGTTACTGGAAAGATTGATAGTGTTAGATGTGATATAGTATTCTATGAGTGTGAGGTTATTGATGTTATGTCACAATAAAGGGTACGACTGAGCTTTGAAATTTGTTGAAATTGCATGCTCCATCTTTCTGGACTATGACTTTAGCTTTTGATTAATTCATTACTCACTGGCTTATGGTCTACAACTGGGCTCTGTTCCATACCTGGCATTACTTTAGATTGCATTTATTTATTTGTTTATTATACCCTGGTAACTAGGTAGTTGGGCTCATCGACAGACACTTTTTAGCCATAGCCTGGGCAAAATTTGGAGATATAAAACATACAGAGCAGGAACAGTTAAAAGCAATGTGCATACCTAAGAAGTCAGTGTACAACAGAGAAATAAGTTACTTACTACTGACTAAAAATGAAGTCTTCTAACATGAATTCCAGTATATATGGTTCCGGTTATATTAATATTGTACACAAAGGCATTTAAAAGTAAATGTCGTGATTAAAATATATTCAGGGAATACTTCAGTTAGCCATTGTATTTCAAGTAATTACAGTGCGAATCTTTGAGCACATACTTTTTCAACTCACTTTTGAATGTGCCTAGGGTAATTTTATGTCTAATGTCTGCTGTGAGAGGTTAGAGGAACACGTTTCACCAACTGTTGTTTTGAATCTAAGTCTTAAAAGGGAGAGTTTATTCTGTGCCTTCTCTTAGTAAGCAGCTCTGTGGCCTAATCTGTAGTGATTTTCTTAAGGAGAAGAGTGACTCAGTTTCAAGATTTTGAATATTTGAAAGACTGGTAAAAGTGCTACTCATTAATTGGCAGGTAACCAATTGAATTGCTCAAGAATTTGTCAGTGGTGAGTTCTTTGATCTGCTAGAAGTACTAATTTACAGATTTTATTGATTTCTGCTTGAATTGTTTGTGTGTTCTTCCTACACTGTAAGGTGATTATCAGCAATTCATATTCAGTTTTCAGGATAAGTTGTTGTTGTCTTTCGGCTTTTCCCAGTTAGGGGTCGCCACAGCGGAACTCCGGTCCGCTAATGATTGGCAGTAGATTTTCACAAACGCTGAGGTCCCAGCTTGACGTTCAACCTTAGTTGTTTAAAGGTTATATCAAGCTGAGAAAAAAAAAACAAAGGTGAGATTTTGTAGCACAGTTTCAATTTGCTAAACAGATTTTTAATGGTGATGTCAGTGTGACCGTTGAAGTTTAAGGAGCAGTCTGTTGTCAGGCCTGACTATATCTGTTCCAAGACAGCAGGTAAGGTATGAGCACTGAGATCTGTAATGTTAGTATTAAGAATTTTGTGTCATCTTTGTGGAGTTCCCAAAGATAATAATGCTCAACTTAAGTCGTTGATGACCAGTCTGCTGTTTTATCTCCAGGTGCTGAGGATTGTGAAACTGCCCTGTAATTTCGACTGTAGCAAATTTAGGTTCTTACCAGATCTGCAGAGGAGGGTTTCATTGCCATAGGTAATTATGTTGCATTCACTAACTGCATTCGGTGCTTCATGATGAAGGAGCTACTGCAGTCTAAGGCTTTAGTAACGCACCTCTTAAAATTTATGGTACAGCTTTGTCTAAGGCTTTAGTACCATGACTCTTAAAATTTATGGTACAGTAAGGTTAAACTCGTCTTACAGTATATTTTATTCTTAGTTTTTAATTATTCATTTATTTAACTATCTTTAATGAAGTTAACATGTTAACATCCAATAGTGTGTTGTACATTTGTGGTTTCTTAAACAGTTTTGTAATTTAAATGATTTCCTAATTGTATGTGCTTTATATGTGCTTTATTTACTAATATGCAACATTTTGCTATTTTGTTGAGGGTTTGTACTCCCTGGGTAGAATCTGAAATTGATCCATCTAGATCAGTGGTCTACCCCAATTAACAAATGAAAATAAATTGAATATCTTAAATAAATAAATAGATAAAATATGTAATAATCATGTAAACACTGTTTGGTCATGGAGTTCTTATGGAGTCTGTGACACTACAAAACACTGTATTATTTCACTGAGTAAGTTGTAGGCAGACAGTATATATGATCTGGCACTGTACCTGTACTTACGTGCTCTTTTACATGGCACATAGGATGTTTCTTTTCATGTTACTCTCTTGGTACCCACAGTGATGGTGACTACTGTCTCTGATAATACAGTGCACAAGATCATCTCTTTCAGGAATGCAACAGCTATTTTGCTTTAACATTTATTGTGAAAGAATGCTGCAAAATCCTCCATTTGTTTGTGCCAAGTAGGAGGGTCTCCCACTTGGCCTGGAATGTCAGATCATGCACTCAGTGATGGGCAGCACTCAGCATCCATGGAATGGCAATGTAAATGCTGCTCAGTTGGTGACACATATGCCATCATCCTGCCATGGGCAATTTTGTATGCTATATACAGCTCAGATGGTGGCGTGTATACCCACTGAAAGGTGATGCCATGCATGGGTAACAGGGAATGTAATCAGAATGTTATGGTGCTGTCTCTGATAATGTAATATTGCCACTATGTGGTATTTGTACCCTCAGAATGTTAGATGCACGCCAGTTGTCACAGTCCATTGCCTACATGGTGTCCCACAAACCCCAGATTTCTGTAATTGTATTGGCTAGGAGATGTTCCACCTACTACAGCCAGCACACATCAGGCTAGACTGCCTAAAAGACGTCCATACGTACAATCTCTTGTAGGGATGATGCTGTGTTGTATAGCACTAAATCCAGATGTTTTCTGCAAGACATGAGTGGAATGTCTTAAGTACATATGCACCATAGCTTTCCACTACAACCTGCAAGGTTTACCCCCCCAAAAAAAAAAACATTGAAAAATGTGACAAAATCTAACCACATAGAAAAATCACTAAAAAATCTGACAATATGGCAACACATTTTTCAATATTTTTCCAGGGGGGCAAGCCCCTCACCACCACTCCGAGGTCCCACAGCAGTGGGGAAAGGGCATAAACCCCTCCCTAGTATAAAATTAATTTTGTCAGTGTTTGTGTTTCAGTCTTTTTTGATGTCAGTCTTATTACTGTTAATGTTACGTTGTTTCAGTCATTTTAGATACACCTATATATATATATATATATATATATATATATATATATATATATATATATCTGTGTATGTGTAAAAACACACATATATACACACATAGTTATAGTCTTAAATTGTAAGCAGTGTGTGTGTGTATATATGTATACACACACACACACACACACACACACACACACACACACGTATATATACACACACACACACACACACACACACACACACACACACACACACATACATACATATATTTATATATGTGTGTGTGTAATATTTTGTCAAATATCTGTTTATGAACCATAAATTTGTAGGAAGGTAACTGCAGAAGGTAAGTAAAGTTGTTTGCTAAAAGGGTCAGTTTTGAGGGATGTTAATGCTTTTTGTGATATGTAGTAATTTGGTCATATATTTTATACCCAAAGCAGACTCCAAAGAACGTTTCCTCAGGTAGATTGCAAATGTTGGAGGTGTAATGAGGAAGAGAGAGGTAACTGGGAACACATTTTATGGAAGTGTAATGAGTTGGCAAACTTTAAAAAAATTCCCCCTGCAGACTACTCTATCAGAAATACTGGGTGAGTAAATTGGTGTAATGAAAGAAATGAGTTTTTGAGCTGTGATACAGAATCGGAATTCCCTAGACATAGTAAGGCCTTGCTGCGTTTAACCCTGGTGGCTGCCAAAAAAAAAAGCATTTACTAGAAGATGGAAATCAAAGTCTAAACCTACTGTACTAGAAGTAGCGAATATAGTAAGAGAGATAAAGAACCGGAAGTGAGAGCTTTAGTTAAGAACAGGGAGTAAATCACATGGAAACAATGGGAATTGTGGAACAATACATGCAGAATAATATTTTGGAGGAAGAATAATGTTTAAGGGAAGGCAGTAATTGAATGAGATTTATAATGTTTGACTGACAATGACTGTCTAGATTGAAGATTATATGTGATGTATATTTGCAACTGAAAATATGTCAATATGGTTTATTTTCATTTATATAAATGTATGATTGCCTATGTCATATGCAATAATTCAAAAAGGATGTTTCTTGTGAGTCTAAGAGTAGGAGTGGTGATAGTGTTACAGACTTGTGCCTGTTTTGTTTATATATTCTTCCTTTGTTGTGATTTATTTTAAAATGATAATATTTTGGTACTTTTTCTTCCTGCTGTACAATATGACCATAGCACTGTTAACAGGAAATGGAACCTAGTTTGATTAACTAGATGTTCTTTAGTTGACATGCAAGTAAAATCCATAAAAAAGTCAAATGGCTGAAAAGCAACTATTAACCAAAATGAAAACACTTCAGCAATAATTTTTATTAGAGTTTCAAATCAAGCATAAACAATAATAAATTCTCACTAACAATGAAAAGTTAGGTTAATATCAAACAAAGTAGAATATGAATTGAATCTTTCCTGCTAAAAGGAGAATAAAAAAACATATATTAGCTAACAAAACAACTTTTTACAAAGGTTGTCTATACATGTTCCAATTAAATATAAATATATATTCCAGATGATGCCATAGTTCAGTCATTATTTGTTTCGAAGTTCTATTAGTCCTTTCCACAAATTATCTGAGGAAGTGATTCTTGTGGTACTTGTCTTTATTGTGATGATCTCCAAATGGCTGATTTCTGAAGCAATGTTTTTGAATTCATTAAAAGAGGGGAACAATGCCACATTTCCAGTTCCTTGTTATTACTTTCCTTGCAATTGACAATATGCTCCATAAAATTGGATATCTCACCTTTGCAACACAAACAGGTATTGGAGCATTAAAAAGAATCAAAGATTTGGTCAATATAAATTTGTCAGTGAATAAAACCTGTCAAAAATTATTAATTTTTCCCACAATTAATTGTAACACATTCAAAAAGTACATGTTCCCAATCAGCTTTCTCATCTGGTTTACATCTCCAACAAGTGGTTCTAGATTTAGATCTGATTTCTGTTTTAATTGGTGTATAAAATGATCTATGCATATATTTCCATGTGAACAATTTCCATTTAACTGAAGATGCAGTTAATTTAGATGATTTTAACATTAATTATTTATCTTCTTCACTTGGGAATTCTTTGTTTATATTATTATAATAGTTCTAGTATGATTTTTTAATATATTGTACTTCTATTCTTATTATTTTATATGTTTTAGATAATATGTTATTGGTCTCTAGTTTGTGTTGCATGAAGATCAATAAAATTTCATTTAACTTTGGGATGGATTTCTTAACTGTAGGTTGCATAATCTCTATCCTATTTTCAAGATATTGTATACAATTTTGAGCATGTAACCAAAATTCTGTCCCCATATTAAATGCATCTAGTACATATAGGGCTGATAAAGTTTTTTTTTTTTTGTGCATCAGTTGAGACCAATATGTTAAGTTGTTTTCTTTAAAACCTTTCATCACCATCTCATTGGAAGATGTGATAATGTTTTGTGTGTAGGCTATTGGAAAAATGAGAAACAACTATGCTTTATATGAAGGATTCTTGAATAAAAAGGTTCTAATTGTTTTTATTGTTATATTAATTATGTCTGAGTTAATTTTAAGATTGGAGTTATTTATGAGGTCTTCTTTTAGTAACAAATACATGGAATTGTGGGGAGATATAAATTTATATATGTGTGTGTGTAATATTTTGTCAAATATCTGTTTATGAACCATAAATTTGTAGGAAGGTAACTGCAGAAGGTAAGTAAAGTTGTTTGCTAAAAGGGTCAGTTTTGAGGGATGTTAATGCTTTTTGTGATATGTAGTAATTTGGTCATATATTTTATACCCAAAGCAGACTCCAAAGAACGTTTCCTCAGGTAGATTGCAAATGTTGGAGGTGTAATGAGGAAGAGAGAGGTAACTGGGAACACATTTTATGGAAGTGTAATGAGTTGGCAAACTTTAAAAAAATTCCCCCTGCAGACTACTCTATCAGAAATACTGGGTGAGTAAATTGGTGTAATGAAAGAAATGAGTTTTTGAGCTGTGATACAGAATCGGAATTCCCTGGACATAGTAAGGCCTTGCTGCGTTTAACCCTGGTGGCTGCCAAAAAAAAAGCATTTACTAGAAGATGGAAATCAAAGTCTAAACCTACTGAACTAGAAGTAGCGAATATAGTAAGAGAGATAAAGAACCGGAAGTGAGAGCTTTAGAAAAGGACAGGGAGTAAATCACATGGAAAAAATGGGAATTGTGGAACAATACATGCAGAATAATATTTTGGAGGAAGAATAATGTTTAAGGGAAGGCAGTAATTGAATGAGATTTATAATGTTTGACTGACAATGACTGTCTAGAAGATTATATGTGATGTATATTTGCAACTGAAAATATGTCAATATGGTTTATTTTCATTTATATAAATGTATGATTGCCTATGTCATATTCAATAATTCAAAAAGGATGTTTTGTTGTGAGTCTAAGAGTAGGAGTGGTGATAGTGTTACAGACTTGTGCCTGTTTTGTTTATATATTCTTCCTTTGTTGTGCTTTATTTTAAAATGATAATATTTTGGTACTTTTTCTTCCTGCTGTACAATATGACCATAGCACTGTTAACAGGAAATGGAACCTAGTTTGATTAACTAGATGTTCTTTAGTTGACATGCAAGTAAAATCCATAAAAAAGTCAAATGGCTGAAAAGCAACTATTAACCAAAATGAAAACACTTCAGCAATAATTTTTATTAGAGTTTCAAATCAAGCATAAACAATAATAAATTCTCACTAACAATGAAAAGTTATGTTAATATCAAACAAAGTAGAATATGAATTGAATCTTTCCTGCTAAAAGGAGAATAAAAAAACATATATTAGCTAACAAAACAACTTTTTACAAAGGTTGTCTATACATGTTCCAATTAAATATAAATATATATTCCAGATGATGCCATAGTTCAGTCATTATTTGTTTCGAAGTTCTATTAGTCCTTTCCACAAATTATCTGAGGAAGTGATTCTTGTGGTACTTGTCTTTATTGTGATGATCTCCAAATGGCTGACTTCTGAAGCAATGTTTTTGAATTCATTAAAAGAGGGGAACAATGCCACATTTCCAGTTCCTTGTTATTACTTTCCTTGCAATTGACAATATGCTCCATAAAATTGGATATCTCACCTTTGCAACACAAACAGGTATTGGAGCATTAAAAAGAATCAAAGATTTGGTCAATATAAATTTGTCAGTGAATAAAGCCTGTAAAAAAATATTAATTTTTCCCACAATGTTTTAATTGTAACACATTCAAAAAGTATATGTTCCCAATCAGCTTTCTCATCTGGTTTACATCTCCAACAAGTGGTTCTAGATTTAGATCTAATTTCTGTTTTAATTGGTGTATAAAATGATCTATGCATATATTTCCATGTGAACAATTTCCATTTAAGTGAAGATGCAGTTAATTTAGATGATTTTAACATTAATTATTTATCTTCTTCACTTGGGAATTCTTTGTTTATATTATTATAATAGTTCTAGTATTATTTTTTAATATATTGTACTTCTATTCTTATTATTTTATATGTTTTAGATAATATGTTATTGGTCTCTAGTTTGTGTTGCATGAAGATCAATAAAAATTCATTTAACTTTGGGATGGATTTCTTAACTGTAGGTTGCATAATCTCTATCCTATTTTCAAGATATTGTATACAATTTTGAGCATGTAACCAAAATTCTCTCCCCATATTAAATGCATCTAGTACATATAGGGCTGATAATTTTTTTTTTTTTGTGCATCAGTTGAGACCAATATGTTAAGTTTTCTTTAAAACTTTTCATCACCATCTCATTGGAAGATGTGATAATGTTTTGTGTGTAGGCTATTGGAAAAATGAGAAACAACTATGCTTTATATGAATGATTCTTGAATAAAAAGGTTCTAATTGTTTTTATTGTTATATTAATTATGTCTGAGTTAATTTTAAGATTGGAGTTATTTATGAGGTCTTCTTTTAGTAACAAATACATGGAATTGTGGGGAGATATAAATTTATTAGGACATATCAAGAATGTAGTTTGGGTTACAAAATATCCAAAAATGGATTTCTATTTAGCAGTATAATAGGGATTTGACCATAAAATTATAGTTTTGGTGACAGAAGCAATGGAATATAATTCAAGGTCTGGCAAACTAATGCCCCCAATAAACATCTCTGAGATGTTTATTTGGTACTATTCTTGGTTTATTGGGAAACCACAAGAATTTATAGAGTTAAATTTCTTTATAAAGGTTTTGGGTGGAGATAATGACAACACGTCAGATGTTGCAGAACATTATTTTAACAATATCTTCTGCAAGAGGTCATATTTGCCTTCACCACACAGTGTGAATGCAAGCCAAATATCAATTTTCTTTACATTTACCAATTCCAAATCTGTAGAAACCCAGTGAAAAGGAAGAAGGTGGAAATTAAAAACTCACCTTCTCCAAATCCTACAAACTAAAAGTGAAAACCAAGCATCTGTGATGCAGCCAGTTTCAATATACTAAAACATTGCCTACAGGAACCAGGCGATCTTTCTGCAGTGGCGTTCTGAAACTAACTAACATAGTTCATGACAATTTGTTTTCCTAAACCATGAATGAAAGTCCACTGACACATTTCATGAATACACCTGAAGAAACGGCTTTTGCTTAAAAAAATGCCTAAACATACCAAATCCCGGCTTTTTCTGTATTTATAACCTATCTAATGCAGTCATTTCTAAGATCAACATAGGTTTCATTGGTTTAGGAAATACTTGTATTTGGCCTTAAAGTTGAACTTGGAAAACAGACTCCAATAAATTTGATGCATATGCATTATTGTCTACCCAGGAATCAATTTGACATTTAAATGAGCATAAACATTTTAGACTGATTTACATTCTGTGGAAACTTAACATCAAAGAATAGGAATTGCCTCACACATAAATCTGCTTCTTCTTATTTTAGAAAAAGCTAAAGAAAACTGCTTCCATCCCTCAGAGTTCTATCACTGTGGAATAATTTTATAGTCCTAAAGAGACTCTGAAGATGACATTAAGTAATGCCTTGTGTGTCAGACATATCTTTGGATTAATAAGGAATCCCATCACAGGCACTAAGAGCTACAACCGAAAGAGCTGTTTCCACGATCACGGAAAATGGAATTCAGAGACACGTTAGCCACAATGAGGAACAATTTCAGTATTGGCTAATTTCCATGTCCCTAGATCATGTGGTCTTATCACTACTGCTAATCAAAACTTTCCTGCTGTAATCCCTTCAGGCAACCCATGCATCACATAGCCAACAGACACTCCTCATTCATTCTTACACACTCACAAATGCACACATTCAGACACTTAAGACACACATGCATCCACGCACACACCAACACACACACACACACACACACACACACACACACACACACACACACACACACGCACACACATGCCCATTTCCCTGTCCCCTACTTTAACAAATGTCCCCAGTAAATCCTTTTATTTTTCTCTGCTTTTCGTCAGTCACGAATGACTACAGTCAATAATGCCATACATTAGAATTTCATTCTTTTATTGTTCCAAAACTGCATCGTGATACTAAACCTGTACCTCAGTTACATTTTTAAGTGACTCCAAGTAATATTTAACAATTTCTGCATGGTGACTTTGTTCAGACGTCTTCACCATAGATAGTTAGAGGGATCCCCCCCGCAAATGGATGCACTCCTGTCCTTCACCGCTGGCCCTGCTTTTGCCCCTGTTCTTTTCCTCATAAGTTGTGTACAGTTGCAGTCAATCAACAGTGCCAGACATTAAGAGTTTCATACTTCTTATAATTCAGAAAATGCATCAACATACAAGCCCTCTTGAGCTGATATAAAGGATTAAAGCTCTGGATTGTTAACAATCTGTTGTCAATGCTAAATGTTATGTGGGATTGAATCTTTTTCCCTTTTTAATTTTTAACTGTTTTATGTCACTTAAGGCAATATTTACAGCATATATCTGGTCTCTAGCATTAGTGCAGAGAACTAAAGTTCTGCTAGCAACATGTTTTGTGTCGCAAGGGTACAGGGTTCAAGGCTTTTCATAGACTCATAGGTTCATAGGAGATTACTAAATTAACGGTTCAAGAGCCTTTACAAGCATAGCCAGTTTTACCCAGATTTTACCCGATTATCTATCCCTAGGGGAAAGATAACAAGAGCCAGCAAGTAGGGTTTTGACAATTTTAACAGACTGCTTCTGTCCATAAGGGACATGGGCACCACCCCAGGAGTGAATTTGCAATTTCCCATCCATTGGTCCAGACTGCGCTTGACGATGGTTAGGGATGGGCTCTGCTTCACGTGAATAGAAAGCCTATTCCAGAGGAAGGGCAATCTCTGGTACACATATCTGTCACTCCAGCATGATCTATTCATGTCAGAGATCAGGTTTAGCTTTTTGGAGTGGGTAACCCTCGTGAGTTAGTTTTGTGAATAAGTAACATTTCCATAAGTTCTGAGTCAGAGATTACCTTGTAGGTCAGACACAGATCATCCCTCAGTAATTGGTAGGAAACTGAATACAGTGATAGGGCTTTTAATTTGTCCATATATGATGTGCTAGTTATACCCTGTATTTTTTTGTTGCGAAACCTCTGAGGATGCTCCAACTGTTACAGGTGCCTGGCAAAGTACAGGCCAAAGGATGCATTGCACTTGATTATTGGTCTGGTGAGGGCTCAGTACAGCAGTATTATGACATCCATAGATCTGGATGCCATGCCCTTACTTATAAGCTGAGCCACATAGAAGAATTTCCTCACCATCATGGATGCACGGTGGTCAAAGTTCAGATTACTATCCATGTGAGTAGCCAGATCTCTCACCACTGGGTCCACTCTTAGGAGGGTGCTACCAATGTTGTAATTTTCAGGAGTATTTGATTTCCAAAAGGATATTATTATGCACATCTTTATATTTAGTTTTAGGCCATGGCTCTGACACCAATCATTAGTCCACTTCAGACCTTTCTGTGGGATATCAACATTGTTTGGGGAGTCAATGATTGCCCCCAACTTGCAGTCATCAGCAAATTTGGTCAGCCAAAATCCATCTACATTTGCCTTTGACATCTGAAAAGTATATTCCTAACAGTAGGTGGCCCATCAACGAGCCCTGTGTTACTCCACTGTTGACTGGCCTCTTGTTAAATGTGGATTCCCCCACTCTAACAACATGTGTCCTATTTGTGAGCCATTTGGCCATCCATCTGGTGACGTACATGTTTATGCTCAATTCTGTGAGTTTACCTGTAATACCTGAGTGAAGTATTGTGTCCAGTGCCTTGACCAGGTCAAGGTAGGTGGTATGCATTGTCTTACCCTCATTCATGGCCTTGGCTACCTTGTCAAAGAAGTCCACCAGACTGTGCAGGCAGGACCTGCTCTTGATGAAGCTGAACTGGGTTGGGATCGAGAGTCTGGAGATGTTCTATGTCATTGTTAATCATGTGCATGATTATCCTTTCCATAGTCTTGCATGTGAGGCTACTCAGACTTACGGGGCAGGAGTTTCCTGGGTTAGTTGATGTCACCCCCTTGTGCAGAGGGATAACTGTTGCTGTCCTCCACTCTGCTGGGACAAAGCCTGCATGGAGACTGTGGGTAAATAGAGATCTGAGCAAGTCTGCTAGGTCATACTTCAAGCTATTTAATAGGCACCCTGGGATTCCATCAGACCCCATTGGTGCCATGTTTCTACCTTTAGAGAGTGCAGTGACAGCCTGTTCTTTTGTGATGAAAGGCAAAGGAATGGTAGGGAGTATTTTATGGAGAGTGACCAGAAGTGATGAGAGGATGAAATTTGAGCTGAATGTATTGGTCAGCAGGTTTGCTGTTTCCTCTTGCTGAGTATAAGTAGTGCCATCTACAGCCAACTCAGCATATTGTTGAGTGTTTCCCTTAAGATTTTGGACATAACTAAAAATGTTTTGTGGTTGTCCTTTGCTTGGAAGGCTATGTTAATTGCATATTTAGATTTTGAAGACTTGACTATTTCCCTGATTTTGCCTGTTGTGACTAATGAGGGATTTTTTTCTGTTGTGCTCCATCCCACTCACTTTTAGACAGGAGTTTCATCCTTCTGTTGTATAGTCTATTTATACCAGGGGTCCACCAGGGTGGCTTGTTTTTCTAGCTAGACCTGGGTTTAGTTTGGTCATGTGCTGCCATTTCTGTGCAGTTGTTTAAGTGGATGTACAGGGCATTCATGCATACTTATGTATAGGCCTCCATGTTTTTTGGGTTTGGAGGAGCTTTAAAATTACCTATGCTATCACTTAATTGGAGGAAATTTGCCTTGAAAAAAATTCTTTAGTGTTTTAGGGTTTGATGCGGGTACTACCATTCCAGTTATTTCAAAAGAGACTAATTAATGATCTGATCTTAACAATGAAGACATTACACTGGGTGGGTGCAGTGTTCACCCATGTTTGTGAGTACTATGTTAAGGATATGTGAGCCCCTAGTGGGTGTGCAGACTAGCTGTTCCAGAAAATTTGCATTGACAATGTCCAGGAATCTCTGACCTTGCGTGTTAGTGGTCGTATATGTTTCTTAATTTATGGAAGGGTGGTTAACATCAGCCAGAAGTGGTGTGTTGGGCTGATCATGGTTAGGGACCTGTAGTTAGCGGTGATATGGTGGGGGATTTTGTCTGTGGTCAGCTGAACATGGAGTAGCTCAAGTAAGTCATCCTGGTTGGCCAATTTAGAGGTGTGTTTGCTTTTCATGTAAATGAAAACCCCTCCACCTCCCTTCATTTTTTCCTTTTCAGAGGGTGGTCTGAATACATGATAGGCATTGTAACCTTGCACTGCTGGGGTCCACAGCCTTGAACCACATCTCCATAAGTGCACAGACGTCAGCATTCTCCAGGGAAAAGACAGCTTCCAGTAAGTGAAAAACCTTGTTAAGACTGCTAGCATTGAGCAACAGAACCTTCAGAATGGCTTTAGAAGAATTTGTTACTTTGATAGGTCTGTTGGGTTGGCACCGCCTAAAAAGGTACTACAGGTGTGGCTAATGCCTTCGGCAGTATTCTAAAGCCTAGCAGCATCAGATTCATACCATCTCTTGCAAAGCAGCATGGTCTGTTGATCATGTTGTCCCAGGCTAACAAATACTGGATCCCTTGGAATGACACCAATAGCTAAGCCAATTATTGAAGTCAATCATTTTCTGTTTGTATTGTGGCATAATTCTTGGTGAGAGCAGAATGCTGCTCAGTGCAATGCTCATACCCACCCGCGACATGTATTCAGAGAGGTCCATCATGTCTCTCTTCATATGGTCCAGTGAGGTATGCTTCAGATCATTCACACCCACATGGACTATGACTGAGTCATACCGGTACTTGTGGTTGAGTGACCTGAGTGCCTGCATGATCTGGTGAATCCTGACACAGGCAATTAACTGTAACCGTCTCTTTATCCAGCCTAGTTTGTGTCTCATGATGGAGTCTTTTACGACCAAGATGTTTGAATATACGGTGATTCACATTCACCTTAGGGGTTTGTTTGTGGATACACTGTGATATATATGTTTATGTCTAGTGGTTGGTGTTGACTTGGTTTTGTTTGCATGTGGTGTCTGAGGACAGCATACAGGAGGCCTCTGACGTTTTGGTAAGTTACTTGTGAGTACTTTCCCCATGTGTGGGTTTATTTGTCGAGACCTTATTTAGTGAGGGAAATTATGTGTGTGTGTGTGTGTGTGTGTGTGTGTGTGTGTGTGTGTGTGTGTGTGTGTGTGTGTGTGTGTGCGCTGACAACCTGTTTGTTATTTGATTTGTCAGTAGGTAAGAGTCGTGTCTCAATTTTCATAATGTAACTACATTTCTCATAGACTGTTTGTTTGTTTCAGGATTAAGTGGTTGTCAGGGAATGTGAGATAATTGCTACATTGGCTCAGAATGCCCATGTCCACCAGACTGGCCACAAAGATAGCAGGAAAGTGCCTATCCATGGTTTCAGTTTTTTGCTATGGGTTTAACCAGGGGAAGAGCAGGGAGGGCTAACTGGACTGGGATGACAGCGCACGGATGAAGAACAGGTGATACACTCAGTGTGAACCGCATCTATCCAACAAGGCAATGTTGCCCTGTGCACAACTCAGGTGCTCCTAGAGAAGCAGGGGGACTGGAGAAGGACTTGTTATGCCATTCATTTTTCAAGTGATTTAATGTGACATTTAAAAAGTAACTGTGATGTCCAGTGGTAGAACAGCGGACTGAAGGTCAGCCTTGTTAATGAGCTGCTTGTGTGCCAAGGGTACCGGATTTGAAGCTGTTTCCTGTTGTTCTATTACCTTTTTATGTGATTTAAGGTATTATTGAAAGAGCATCCCTGGGTTTAGTAGTAGCACAGAGGACAAAAGCTCTGCATAGTTAATGAGCTGTTGTGTGAGCCCAAGGAATAAGGCTCGAACTTTTTTATAATATTACTAATCTCTGGTGTCTAGTGTCTTTCCCATATGTCTTGTGTGCTGCAAAACTGTTGTTCTGTTAAACTTTTAATTGAGTTTAGCAATATTTATCCGCGTTTTATAGTATTCCACCCACAAATGCACTCTTGAAGTGAAAAGTCTTTTTCGCTGGATTTCGCATTCTTCAGACAGACGGTTTCAGAGAATTACACTTCCACCACACAAAAAAGAAAAAAGAAATGCTGTCCCAAGTAACAATTTTAACTGTTTTAAAATAAAATTCATCATGAAACGTGTCTGTGTGTGTGTGTGTGTGTGTGTGTGTGTGTGTGTGTGTGTGTGTGTGTGTGTGTGTGTGTGTGTGTGTGTGTGTGTGTGTGTATGGGTCTATTTTGTTTGTATGAAGTTTCCGTACTTTGAAACCCACTTGGTCGAACCCAGTTGTTCGAAGTACCAAAACTTAGAAAACAGAGTACAGAGATCACAATATAGCGTGGAATGGGAATGCAACCCGCCAGAAGGTGAACAGCCAATCAAAAGTCTCGGCCGTGGTGACGAAGTTTTTTAGTTCTGGCAGAAAGGATTCCAGTTCTTTGGTGAATGAATGTGAGGTGGTGAACAAACAGCAAGGCCCAACCAACAAGGAATTTCCTGCAAACATGGCAAATTTAACTTCAAATGGCGCAAGACCAAAGGTTTTTTTACCCAAAAGGGAGAACAGAATCACAAGGGGGAGGACTGCGAGAACGAGAGAGGCGATAACATCCGAGTCCTCCATCGACGAACAATGAAAAACAGGACTGATAATTTTGATCTAATCAATTTATCGGGCACTGTATTTTCGGAAGCCCAGATAAATGTATTGAAATATGGTTTTCATTTTGTTCCTACTAAAAGGGCTAATTATGATAAAACAGTAATAGACTTTAAGCAATTTACACAAAATTAAATTTGCAATAGTTATACAATAATGTTAAGCAAGTTTCTGTTAATTTTGTAAAACCATCTTGTTTTACCCTAAGTTTATGTCACACTATAAATGTGTTTGAAGAAATGTGTCTACAGGATTTTAAGAAATGTTTAAATAATAATCATAGAAAGTGGTTTGACAATTTATCAGCTGATGAACGTAAGGCCTTGAATGAACTAGAAGTTTTAATAATTTAAGATATATGAAGAGTGACAAAGGGGGGAACATGGTCATAATGAATGTCGACCAATATAATGTAAGTATGTTACAACTGTTAAACAATGAAGATGAATATGTTCAGGTCAATGCTCATAGCATACAACAAAGTTATAAATATATTTGTTCATTTTTATATGATGCCTTAATGAATCAAGAAATGGACTTGGACACATATAATTTTTGTTTAATTGAAAAACCTAAAGTAGGGATACTGTTTGGTATCCCGAAGATCCATAAAAAACATGTGAATCCCCCATTTAGACCTATAGTGTATTCTCCACAAGCTGTGACCGAGGGTATTTCACTGGTCATAGACGCTGTTTTAAATCCAATAATATAAAAAGTAAAGTATTATTTAAAGGATTCATGGGACTTTTTTGAGAAAATAAAAGGGTTTCACAGGGTTTGGATTTGATATTGATCGACATTTGATACTAGCGGTAGATGTTGTTTCCCTGTTTACTAGTATTCCACATGTAGAAGGAATAGAAGCAGTAAGAATGTTTTTGTGCATAATAACATCAACTTATTGTGCAATTTAATGGAGTTGGTTTTAAACAACATTTTTTTCTGTTTAATAGCATCTATTACAAACAGACAGAGGGGGTAGCCATGGGGTCTCCGGCAGCCCCGGTATATGCAAATATAGTAATGGCCTTTTGGGAGACTACTGTCTTAACACAATTATATAAAAAATACAATATACATTATTATTCCAGATTTGTGGATTACCTGTTTTTTATCCTAGAAGCAAGTCATACCGAGGTAGACAATTTTGTAGCTGATATTAATAGCATAATTGAAATTTGTTAAGGGTGGATGTGGTTTAAATATTAATTTCTTGGGTGTCACCCTGGTTTGGAATGATGGCAACAACTGGTTTGACAGTAGAATATACAGGAAAGATACATTTACCAATGGGTATCTACACTACCAAAGTAACCAACCACTTTTTATAAAGAAAAATATTCCTAAAGGACAATATGTAGACGTTATGGATGAATTTGACATATAACTGATATGTTTGCGGCAAGGGGTTATGAAATTAAGCACTTAAATATTCCATAAAATATGAGGTTTTAAAGAAAAGGAACTGTACCTATCCACCTATTTGAAGAATAAAGTGGTTTCCATCCAAGGGGAAGTAAGAATTGGAGCAATGTTTAGTATGGATATGACTGTTGATTGTCCCCTTATTAGGAACATAGTTAATAATAATTGGAAGATTTTGGAAGGTAATAAAGACCTTTTGAATGTAGTTGGGATGAAGCCCATATTTGTGTATCGTAACAACTACAATATTAAGAAATTGTTGGAGAGGGATGACACCGAGAATTTTCATAGCTTTCAAAATGCCACTAATAAAAAAGGTATGTACAAATGCGGACATTGTAACTCTTGTAGATTTATACTGGAAGGCCCCTACATAATGCTGGCCATTACACAACAGACCTTTAAGGTTCCAGGTTACTGTACTTATAAAACTAAAGGATTGATTTATATCAGTTTATGTAGTGGATGCGATGCGCTGCGTTTTATGTGGGGATGACTACTCATAGTTTAATGGAACGCATGAGGGAACATACCTATTATATTAAGGTCAAAAATGAAAAAAGGGCATTTCACAAGCATTCTGTTGAATGTACCAAATATAAGAAGTTTTTATTTTCTGTACTGGAAGTAGTAGAATGTGATTTGAGGGGTGGCGATTATAAAAATTACTTGGAACAGAGAAAGACATTATGGCAGGTGAGGTTAGAGGCTGACAGAAAGCCAGGGTTAAATGAAAGCATTAATATTAAATGTTTTTTAAAGAATAGGAAATTAAGGATCAGGAAGAATTGATTTTATAAGTTTGTACTTAACGTGTGTGTAGATTTACATATTGTATTTTACAATGTATTATTGTTTTCATTTTTATTATACTGATTTATTTAAAACATTTTTGTCAGAATTAAATGGAATAATGAATTATTTAATTGATGATATATTTAATTGATTAATTAGTTGATTTTTATTGGTTAGTGTATATATATTGGCAGAGTGGTTTTGCATGTGTTATTCTAAAGAAGTAATTCTTGACGAAAGTGTTAAACAAAGTTTTTGTACACTAAAGGAAGTTTTCTCCGGCTTTTATTGACCATCAGCTATTCTTGCCTGCTTCTGGTATGTATGGATAGATATATAAATATATATGTCCATCCGCAACCCATTTTTTTCCATTTTTGCACATGGGGTCAGGGTGTCACCTCAACTGTGGCCATCATCTAGAGCCAAAGTTTACACAACCAGTTGGCTAGCCCTGCCACAGTAGTTCTTCCATACCACACATTTGCACACACACTCACACGTATGGCCAATTTACAGTATCAAATCCACCTACTGCATGTCTTTGGAATGTGGGAGGAAACTGGAGCACCAGGAAGAAACCCACACAAACACAGGGAGGACATGCAGACTCCACATAGAAAGCATCCCAGTCAAGAATCACACCAGGGAACCTCTTGCTGTGAGGTTGATATTCCTTGCTATACTAATGCATCAGAATCACTTTGAGATCGGTGTGTCCCGAAAGATGTGATTTCAATAATAGGAGTTCGGAGTGAATTTTCATATTATATACATACATACAAAAACTGGGCTAGGCTAGACAGGAATTTACATTTCACAGGAACATGTGCATTTAATTGAAGGTCTTGATATGCACCCGTTAACTATTTAAAATTATGTGCCAATAATAACTGAAATAAAAACACAGGGTAATGAAATAAAAATGAGACACTGGCACTTACCCACCTATCTGTTGAAGAGAGAGGAATTTAAGGAATGGGTAGCGGAGATTATTCAGGGATTATTAGAGAGGATAGAAATTACTTCTGAAAAAGCTAATGAGTGGGATAAATTTACAGTTGAATTTAAAAACAGGGTGGAAATAAAATAAAGGGAGATATGGTTAAGAAGTAACAAGAATTATTTAGAGAGACTGAGAAATGTTAAAGTATTGCAAAGTAGAGGAAATCCCACAGAAGAAGAAGAGGAACAACTACAGAATGTGAAACAGAAAATACAGAATTACCACAGTAATATGTATGAGTTTAGAAAGATTGCTGTTAAACAATTGTTTTTTTGATGACTCTAGAGCAGAAAAACTTTTAGCACAATGATTCAGGCAACAGAAAGTAGGAAGGGACATTGCCAAGCTTAGGGAGTCTATAACAAGGAAGATAAGAGATCCTGTAGAAGTATTAGAAACATTTTGGAAATTCTATGAATGTCTGTATAAAGCAGAGAGATATGGAAATCAAAAAAAGGTACAAATGGAAGTGTTTATGGAAGAATTAAATATGTCAAAATTAGAGGTAGATGAGGCTCGGTTACTAACAGGATAGATGAGATAAAATGGTTATGCATAACCAATCTACAGGAAAGCTCCCAGGAATAGATGGTATTCATATGGAAATCTGGAAGCGAGGAGGGAAAAACTGATAAAGACCTGGAAGGTTTTGTTTAACAGTATTTTAGGAGGAGAAGTGCCAACATCCTGGAAGAAAGCAGTGGTAGCTGTAATACCTAAAGAGGGTAAAGATCCATCAGATCCAGCTTCATACAGGCCCATTTCAATACTAAACCAAGATTATACAGTATTTATGTCTATAATGGCTAAAAGAATGGCAAAAGTGATGCAAAAATTGATAGATATGGTTTGGTGTAGTTTTGTGGAGGTAAAGTAAACATTTGACAATATTAATAGAACACTGATGATCCAGGGGGAAGCAGAATGTCTTGATGCAGAGAAACCATTTGACAGAATAAGCTGGGACTTTATGAGCAGGACAATGGAAGCATTTGCATTACCTGATAAAATTATAAGGTTGATTAGGAGAATATATGAGGGATCGGAGGCGAAAATTAAAGTGGGTGAGGTTCATAATTTCTGCTTGAGCAGAGGAGCCAGGTAGAGTGTCCTCTTTCCCCTTTGTTATTTGCATTATATTTAGAACCATTGGCAAAGCAAATGATGCAGAGAAATCATTCACTCTGATAATTTCTGCTTGAGCAGAGGAGCCAGGTAGAGTGTCCTCTTTCCCCTTTGTTATTTGCGTTATATTTAGAACCATTGGCAAAGAAAATAGGGGGCTCAGAAATTGAAGGATATAATTGGTATGGTAGTCAAGAAAACCTGCCACTATTTGCAGATTATATTATTTTATACCTGACAAAACCAGAAAGGGACACTACAGTGTTGTGGAACATCTTAAGACAGTTTCACATCTTTTCGGGATACAAAATTAATGAAGCTAAAACAAAGGCGATAGTAGTAAATTATGTGCCCACATATGAATATATTCAGCAATATCCATATTTATAGCTACATGCTAAAATGAAGTATTTAGGAGTATGGATTAAAAATTATTCTGGAATGGCAGCTAAGGATATATGAGAAGAGACTAAATGGAATCTCTGTTATATGGATATCGATAGTAAGATGCAAGCAGTTAAAATGTTTTTATTCCCTTTACTCTTATACACAGATCAGGCATATTTTTATCAACCAGAGGAGAAGTTGTGGATAGCAATTAATAAAGAGCTGAAGAATTTTATCTGGGAGGGGAAAATGGCAATAGTTAAGTGGGATAAGCTGATTTTTGTAACAGAGCAAGGCAGAATGGGTTTTCCCAATTTGAAGGGGTATTTCAGAACAACAAAGTTAAGGCTCCTATACATAACACAAGCAGAAGTCTATAATTCATGTAGAAAGATATGATGGTGAAACAGAGGGGGGGGGGTTCAAGAAACAAAAAGAGACTGGGATTTTGGATGCAGACCTTTAAGGAGAATAACAATAATCATACAGAATATTATATTCATAAAGTAACACAAAGTATTCTAAGAACTAAACCAACAAGAGAATGGAAAAAGGAGATTCTGCCAATAGGGATGACTGCAATTAAGGATACAGACAATAGGCAAGAGGGGCTGGAATTTATGGGAGAAAAGGAACCAAGGTATTGGGGGCAAATAACTAGAGAGGGAAATGTAAGAGAATGAGAAGGCACCAAAAATGTATTTGGACTACAAGTTAGGATTGCCTTTCATATCAAGGACTGATATCAGAATATAGACAAAGATAAAGAAAAGGGGGGTCCTAAATGAAAGGCCAGCACTGGTAGAGTTTTTAGTAGAATCTAGAACAGAAGCCACCATTAAACAAGGTATAAATAGCAGAGCATATAAAATATTGCATGATAACTATAAGAATCAATCAGAGGAGGTTAGAAAGGATTGCAAAGAGAGGCTGGATAAGCAATTCACAAAGAAGTAATGGGGGATATATGTATGTCTCCCAAATATGCAGCAAAGTCTAGAAGATTTAGGGTCTTTGCTTGGAAGTGTTTACATAGATATTTTTTAACCCAAGTAGACTCCAACAAATTTTTCCTCAGGTAGATAGCAAATGTTAGAGGTGTGATGGGGAAGAAAGGCGTAAGTGGGAACATATTTTCTGGGAGAGTAATGAATTGGTAGACTTCCCGCAGACTGCTCTGTCAGAGGTACTGGGTAACCAAATTGGTGTAACTAAGGAAATTTTTTTTTGAGCTATGATACAGAATCAAAATTGCCTAGACATAGTAAGGCCTTGCTGAGTCTAATTGTGGTGGCTGCCAGAAAAAGCAATTACTAAAATAATTATTTTATTTATTTATTTATGTTATTTATTTATTTTACATTTGTTGACTGGGATAGTCCGACTGGATATATGTCCATTTTCAGTGGAAGCCCAGGGAGAAAAGCTCCACATACCAAAAAAGAGACAGTACATACATCACTGAGTGATAAACTCAGGCAGACATGTTTAGAAAAATATAGACAAAGAATACAGGCAGATATCAATACATACAATGTGCAAACTTACATATGATTGGCAGAGATGTATGAGAAAATGTGATCATAGAATACAATCAGATCTCGTAATTCACAATGCTTAGACATTCAAATGCTATGAGGCAAATATACTTGGCTAAACAGCAGGTTGGGTAGCAAGACATGTATTAGTGAAGTTGTTAGTCAGGTTTCGATGGGATGGAAAATGGAAATCAAAGCCCAAACAAACTTTACTAGAAGTAGCAAATATAGTAACAGAGATAAAACAACTGGAACTGGGATCTTTGGAAAAGGACAGGAGCAAATTACACAGGAAAGAATGGGAATTGTAGAATCAATACATGTAGAGGAGGAACGAGGTTTAAAAGAAGGCAGGACTTGAATGAGCTGTGTAATGTTTGACTCACAGTGACTCGATAGATTATTTACCAAATTCAATAAAACCTAAATGGTAGCACAGTGTTTTAGATTTAGTAAGCGGCTCTACATGGTGTGCAAAACAGCACACTACCGTGCAAACAAGGTAAACACCATGGCATGCTAATTACAGCATAAGCAACTGAATTAACCAATCCAACATGGATGAGCTATTTAACAAGCTATAAATCAACTGTACAGACTCAGTGCTGGTTTTCCCTGCTAATTCCAAAACTTATTGGAATACAGCCGCAGAAAGGAGTCTACACAAACAGAATGTTATGGGCTGCTGCTTTAATTCATTTGAATGTGTTACAGGCTGAAGCCAATGCTGCTACTGCCAATAGACCTAGCTGAAAAGGAGAAGAGCTTTTAGGTCCTGTTTAACTTATCATAACCTACATGATGTGGAAATTGTAGAGCACTACAGGGTGGCTAGAAAGACACAACATGAACTCTGCAACCTCTGTCATCCTCAACTCAGAGCCAGGGCCAACAGAGGGGAACCCATCCCAGTGGAGACAAAGGTATTTGTAGCACTTAGAATCTTAGCTACAGGTACCTTTCAGAGACCAACAGGGGACATGCTGGGGGTGTCACAGCCATCAGCATCTGGGATCCTTCATCAATTCCTGAATGTTATGCTCCAACATGCCAGTGAGCCAGTGAACACATATGTTTTCCCCATACTCCTGAGGAAAAGGCCAGAAATATGCAGGAGTTCTACCCTTTAGCACACTACCCTGGAGTACTGGGTGCCACAGATTGTACAAATATAGAAATTAAGGCATCACCCAGGGAACAGGGTAAGCTCTACATAAACAGAAAGAGCTTCCACTCTATTAACTGCCAAGTCATGTGTAATGCTAAGGGAATCATTTTGACTATGTGTGCTGACAACCTGGGCAGTTACCACAACTCACATATCTGGCACACCTCACAACTGTATCAGATATTCGCTAGGGGGAATATCCCACAGGAACATTTACTGGGAGATGTAGGTTATGCACTGGAACTGTGGCTGATGACACCCATTAGAAATGCACATAGACTCGCTGAAGAACACCATAATGACATACATGCTCAAACCAGAAATATCATAGAGCATGTGTTTGGGCTGCTGAAGTCACAGTTTTGGTGCCTAGATACATCTGGTGGAGCCTGTAGTAGAATCCATGGACATGTACAGAAATACTCACAGTATGTGCCATGCTACACAACATCATCCTGAGAAAACAGCTTCAGCAGGCTCAGCAAGTGGAAGGAACACACAGCCCACCATCAATGGACAAGGTCACCACAGCAACATGCAGGTGAGGAGTCAGAGAGGGCACCAGCAGCTGCTTTGGGTCTAGGCAAATGCAGGCATGCTCAATATGCTCTCGCATTGGCTAAGAGACAACGCATAGCACACTCATGTACCACCTACCTAAAACCTTCCTCCTACTCACATACATATACTAACATTGATGTCAGGCAACTCTCACAACCTTTACTTCCCCATGTACTGGCTGTGTACTGCTTGCATCAGACAGAGTCAGCCCTGAACTAAAACTGTGGCAACTGCTGCATTCAAAAGGCAAGTCTTGAACCTGGAGTGTATTGTGCAATAATATGAATGAGTGGCATATCTTTGCATGTTGTTACTTGGTAATGTAAGTAAGCAAAAGCTTGGAGATGTATACAGAAATTATGTTAACATGTGACAGTGGAGACTTATGTGACTTATATGTGTCCATTACTAAGTAGTAGACCTCAGGCATCAAAGATTCACACAGTCATACCTCTCAAAAGTACTGATGACCACTGCATGCCCTCAGTTTAGCACCATATGTTTGTACTGGGAAATCATTAAAGAGAGAAGTTAGAAAGTAATGATACACATTGCAGTTTCTGACTTCACAACCTCACAAGATCAAATACTATAAAGTTGGGAAATGTTGATGCTATCAAGTGTCTAACTTTCTGAGGTCAATATAAGTCAAAGGTACAATTACCAGTTCAACACCATAAATGCAGATATTCTAAGTCAGCTATACACCCTGAGCATCAGACACAAAGCTTATGTATCCCTGAATCCAAAAGACAGAAAGCAGGGATACGGCATAGTTATAATCACTTACACAATGTGTTTGGGGGGAGGCCAGGGAGCCTAGGCTGACACAAAATGTCAATGAGTATGTGTGAATAAGAAAGAGAAGCAGGCAGACATTTGGATAAACCAACAAATAGCAAGTGAGACAAAATGAGTTTTAAGCTGCACAGCTGAACCATGTAACAGTTGTGTGTGTGTGTGTGTATGGGTCCTCCAGGTGAAATTGGTGTGTGAGTGTCTGCATAATCACAGCCAAGCTCTGTGCTAGCTCTGTGTCTTGGTATGTTGGACAGGTGTGAGCTGTGCATGGTAGAGGTGGCCGTTCATCATTGTCATCCCCATCCACGAGAACTGGCACGTCCATGCTCATGGTCAGATGCACTGCTGCTACCTGAATGTGACTGATGTCTGCTGGATGAGCTCCCTTCATGAGGACACCCAGGACCATGACCCCATCGCCTGCCATGTCTCAGTGTGGACAGCTCGCCCACTGATGCAGCAGTGGAAGTACTGCCACTGTGGGAGTGTGATCAGGCGTGGCCACGTTGGCTAATAGCAGATGATGTGGCTCTCCTATGCCCATGATGATGTCGTTCCCTTACCAGCAGATGTTCCAACACAGAGAATGCTCATTGCATGACACTCCTTGTTCTAATGTGTCATTCATCTGATCTATTGAATCGACAACACAGTGGAGGCAGTCGTGCATGTCAGCCTGTGTCATATCTACAACCCTAAGCATTTGCTGGAGCACCTAGGGGAATATGCCTGTTGTCAATGATGGCCTTAAACATATGGTGAGTGGCACAGGAAGAGATATCTGAATCAGGTGGAGGAGGGACAGCAGCCCTTCTCTGAGCACCACTAACAACCATCCTGCGTGACACCTCACCCACACTTTGGCTATGGCCAGAGTCAACAGGCACTGAACCTACAGTAACCACACTTCCCTAATCAACAGCCTTGCCCTCTACCTGTCTAATATATGAGGGCTCACTGGAATGGATAGGCATAGGCCTACTGACTGTGTCCAATGGAATTTCAGGAGATGGCTATATGTCTCAGTATGACGTTCAACCAACTGTGCCTGTGTTTGACCACCATCATCATCAAAGTCTGCTGATACACTGACTTCAGATGGTAGTAGTCCCATACATCCACTGTCAGGATCACCAATGATAAACAGAAACAAACACAGGAAAAAAAATTAATACCTACACTACTATAGTCCAGTATATGCTAACAAACTAACAATGGTACCACTTTTACAGACAATACAGCAGTACACACAACAGTCCTGACATCAACATCACACACTAAAATATTTCTTTAAATTGCTCAGCAGTACTGACATAAAAATATTTGGCTTACCATCTGCAGATGAGGTTCTCCTGGAAGAAGTTAAGCAAATGGTAAGAGCAACATCATCACAATTAACAGTAACACAGGGTAATACTTTATATGTCCATTAACTATACTTTCAAAAAGAATCTTGCTGACAACTATAACCTAAGTTAATCAATCAGAATGTGTTGTTAACTGTAGCAATCTTCAGCACCCTAAAAAAGATTCTTGTGACACAGAAGTAACGTATTGATTTCAATTGTTTTACTATGCAAAAGAACTCAACAGTTGAGATACCAAATCCTGCATGGAAGCTCCTCCTCCTATATCCAATTGGCCCTCTTTAAACACAGTCTGGATGATTGGATGTGTAACCATAAATTCACCCTGGGGGTTCCACCTGTGTCATTCTTGGACGAGAGCAATAGGTGCCGATCATGGTAACAAGGGTAAAATTTGGCTAGGTTTGTAAGGGCCCTCAGGCCATTAGCCTAGTAACTTCCTATGATTCTATGATCTTATGCTTGCTGTCCCTGAAGCTGTTGGACCAACATCCAGTACATGCCATTCTGCACTTTTCTGGGAGATGCTTGGATGCCTGAGAGTGGACAGGAGCTCTTCATTTGTTCTTAGTGGTGGTTTCATAGCAGGCCCTCCCCCAGTACCCATTCGATCATGGTCCACTGCAGCTGCTATCCTCTGTGCAGATGTGATCATGTCAGTTGACCTATGGTGCACCTGTTCATATGTCCTGCCATCCACAATCTGCCACTACATTTGCATTCTATGTTCCATATCTCCCCGTACCGTTTCAAGCAGGAAGACACCATGTTGCCTAAAAGCATCCACTATCACTTGATTTTCAGCATCAGTGAAGGGTAGTGTTCGAGGATTGACATCCCTGAGTGGCCTTCTCCTAGGTGTCCTAAAAGACAACAAAGGATAATACACGTAAGTATCACATAACTGCAAAATAACTGTTCCAAGATAAAACAGAAAAGGCAACATCTCAGTATTACACACTACAGAAAAATGAAACACTCCAAAATGTGAAATACAAACAGGCTGAATGCAAGAAAAGGAAAGTCACAATAGCAATATATCTTTGTTTGTGCCATAACAGAAACACAATTTTGTTCCCCCCGAAAGAACAGGCAAATGACACATTTTGTTAAAAAAAATCTTTGAAATGCTAAAATTGCTATCAAATAAACTGTCCCTGAAACATTTGTACATATTTATCACAGAGCATTCCATTTTAAGGTATCGGTAATCATGTATACCCATGAAATGCCTTGACAGCATGCCCATGGCATCAGTACACTTCTGACTAATGCATACAGATAAAAGTGTAAACATCTTTGCTTCAAATTTTTCTTAATTACATGTCAGCATATGCATTATATAGCTGACAAAATGCAAGCTTACCTTCTCAAGTTCAGTAATCCTCTGGGCAGATATATCCTAAAGTAATAGCGTATGTTCAGACTTCTACAGTCTTCAGTCTTCTACACATAAACTAGTCTCCTTCAGTTTGACACATGGCTACACGGTTGCCTTTTTAAATGGCATAGATTCAGGACTGTTCCAAGTAGTAGACCTCAAAGATTCACACAGTCATACCTCTCAAAAGTACTGATGACCACTGCATGCCCTTAGTTTAGCACTATACATTTGTACTGGAAAATCATTAAAGAGAGAAGTTAGAAAGTAATGATACACATTGCAGTTTCTGACTTCACAACCCTCACAAGATCAAACACTATAAATTTGGGAAATGTTGATGCTATCAAGTGTCTAACTTTCTGAGGTCAATATAAGTCAAAGGTACAATTACCAGTTCAACACCACAAATGCAGATATTCTAAGTCAGCTATACGCCCTGAGCATCAGACACAAAGCTTATGTATCCCTGAATCCAAAAGACAGAAAGCAGGGATACGGCATAGTTATAATCACTTATACAATGAGTTTGGGGGGAGGCCAGGGAGCCTAGGCTGACACAAAATGTCAATGAGTATGTGTGAATAAGAAAGAGAAGCAGGCAGACATTTGGAGAAACCAACAAATAGCAAGTGAGACAAAATGAGTTTTAAGCTGCACAGCTGAACCATGTGACAGTTGTGTGTGTCTGTATGGGTCCTCCAGGTGAAATTGGTGTGTGAGTGTCTGCATAAACACAGCCAAGCTTGGTGCTAGCTCTGTGTCTTGGTATGTTGGACAGGTGAGAGCTGTGCATGGTAGAGGTGGCCGTTCATCATTGTCATCCCCAACCACGAGAACTGGCACGTCCATGCTCATGGTCAGATGCACTGCTGCTACCTGAATGTGACTGATTTCTGCTGGATGACCTCCCTTCGTGAGGACACCCAGGACCATGACCCCATCGCCTGCCATGTCTGGGTGTGGACAGCTCGCCCACTGATGCAGCAGTGGAAGTACTGCCACTATGGGAGTGTGATCAGGCATGGCCACATAGCAGATGATGTGGCTCTCCTATGCCCATGATGATGTCGTTCCCTTACCAGCAGATGTTCCAACACAGAGAATGCTCATTGCATGACACCCCTTGCTCCAATGTGTCATTCATCTGATCTGTTGAATCGACAACACAGTGGAGGCAGTCGTGCAGGTCAGCCTGTGTCATATCTACAACCCTAAGCATTTGTCTGGAGCACCTAGGGGAACATGCCTGTCCTCAATGATGGCCTTAAACATATGGTGAGTGGCACAGGAAGAGACATCTGGATCAGGTGGAGGAGGGACAGCAGCCCTCCTCTGAGCACCACTAACAAACATTCCCATGTGACACCTCACCCACACTTTGGCTATGGCCAGAGTCAACAGGCACTGAACCTACAGTAACCACACTTCCCTAATCAACAGCCTTGCCCTCTACCTGTCTAATATATGAGGGCTCACTGGAATGGGTAGGCATAGGCCTACTGGCTGTGTCCAATGGAATTTCAGGGGATGGCTATATGTCTCAGTATGACATTTAACCAACTGTGCCTGTGTTTGACCACCATCATCATCAAAGTCTGCTGATACACTGACTTCAGATGTTAGTAGTCCCATACATCCACTGTCAGGATCACCAATGATAAACAGTAACAAACACAGGAAAAAATTAATACCTGCACTACTATAGTCCAATATATGCTAACAAACTAACAATGGTGCCATTTTTACAGACAATACAGCAGTACACACAACAGTCCTGACATCAACATCACACACTAAAATATTTCTTTAAATTGCTCAGCAGTACTGACATAAAATTATTTGGCTTACCATCTGCAGATGAGGTTCTCCTGGAAGAACTTAAGCAAAAGGTAAGGGCAACATAATCACAATTAACAGTAACACGGGGTAATACATTTACACCTTTATACATCCATTAACTATACTTTCAAAAAGAATCTCGCTGACAACTACAACCTAAGCTAATCAATCAGAATGTGTTGTTAACTGTAGCAATCTTCAGCACCCTAAAAAAAGATTCTTGTGACACAGAAGTAACGTATTGATTTTAATTGTTTTACTATGCAAAAGAGCTCAACAGTTGAGATACCAAAGCCTGCATGGAAGCTCCTCCTCCTATATCCAATTGGCCTTCTTTAAACACAGTCTGGATGATTGGATGGGTAACCATAAATTCACCCTGGGGGTTCTACCTGTGTCATTCTTGGACAAGAGCAATAGGTGCTGATCATGGTAACAAGGGTAAAATTTGGCTAGGCTTGTAAGGGCCCTCAGGCCATTAGCCTAGTAACTTCCTATGATTCTATGATCTTATGTTTGCTGTCCCTGAAACTGTTGGACCAACATCCAGTACATGCCATTCTGCACTTTTCTGGGAGATGTCTGGATGCCTGAGAGTGGACAGGAGCTCTTCATTTGTTGTTAGTGGTGGTTTCATAGCAGGCCCTCCCCCAGTACCCATTCGATCATGGTCCACTGTAGCTGCTATCCTCTGTGCAGATGTGATCATGTCAGTGGACCTATGGTGCACCTGTTCATATGTCCTGCCATCCACAATCTGCCACTACATTTGCGTTCTATGTGCCATATCTCCCCGTACCCTTTCAAGCAGGAAGGCACCATGCTGCCTAAAAGCATCCACTATCACTTGATTTTCAGCATCAATGAAGGGTAGTCTTCGAGGATTGACATCCCTGAGTGGCCTACTCCTAGGTGTCCTAAAAGACAACAAAGGATAATACACATAAGTGTCACATAACTGCAAAATAACTGTTCCAAGATAAAAACAGAAAAGGCAACATCTCAGTATTACACACTACAGAAAAATGAAACACTCCAAAATGTGAAATACAAACAGGCTGAATGCAAGAAAAGGAGAGTCACAATAGCAATATATCATTGCTTGTGCCATAACAGAAACACAGTTGTGTTCCCCCGAAAGAACAGGCAAATGACACATTTTGTTAAAAAAAAAATCTTTGAAATGCTAAAATTGCTATCAAATGAACTGTCCCTGAAACATTTGTACATATTTATCACGGAGCATTCCATTTTAAGGTATCGGCAATCATGTATACCCATGAAATGCCTTGACAGCATGCCCATGGCATCAGTACACTTCTAACTAATGCATACAGATAAAAGTGTAAACATCTTTGCTTCAAATTTTTCTTAATTACATGTCAGCATATGCATTATGCAGCTGACAAAATGCAAGCTTACCTTCTCAAGTTCAGTAATCCTCTGGGCAGATATATCCTAAAGTAATAGCGTATGTTCAATCTTCTCCAGTCTTCAGTCTTCTCCACATAAACTAGTCTCATTCAGTTTGACACATGGCTACATGGTTGCTTTTTTAAATGGCATAGATTCAGGGCTGTTAACATGGTGAAGATGCAAATGAAGTGTGAACTGATTAGAACTGCTGAATCTCAAATACTTGGATCTGTGTAGGAGGCACTCCCTTAGTGTTTGTTTTTCATGGATTGCAACTGTGAATGATTACTAGTTGGGAGAGGGAAAATACAGCACCACTGCAGGCTACCTTACATCCAGTGGGTGTGTCAGGTTAGACTTACAAAGTGTTAGATGTAAGGTTGGAAATGTAAGTAAGCAACACACAATTCGCAGGTTGCATTCATTAACATCCAACCTCCCCTTCATTTGTTGGAAACCACATATGATATTATTCCAATTAATATCCTCACACATTTTAAGGCCAATTATATAGAATGGCTTACAGACTACATGTATTAGATTACTGATCAGATAAGTGAAAACAACTAACACAAATAAAGAAGCCTTACAAGGCTTAATGAACAATGATTTATTAGCTATCAGACTGGCTGATAAAGGTGGGGTGGTTGTCCTTATGAATACTGTTGATTACGTCAGAGCTATGAATGAAATGCTAGATGATCGTGATGTGTATGTTAAAGTGGATAGATCTTATGTTAGGATAGTTACTAATAGGGTACATGATTATTTAGATGAACTATTAAAGAATAGATCAATCACTGAGACTTTATTTGGTTTTTTGAAAGTGACTCACCCGGTTATACCAGTGATCAAGGGACTCCCTAAAATACATAAATGTTTGGTGTCACCCCTATGAGACCCATTGTGTTGGGAGGTGGTTGTGTTACTGAATCACTTTCTGTTTATGTTGAAGGTAAATTAAAGAAGGTGGTTCCTATGATTGACACCATATTGAGAGATACCATGCACTTCTTAAATTATATCAATGAATGCATTGCCAAAAATGATGTGTCTTCTCTTTTGATGGTTACCATGGATGTTAAGAACCTGTTTACTTGTATACCAAATGATTATGGTATAGATGCTATAAGAAGTGCTTTATTACAATGAAGAGCCTTCTCTAATGTTGAAGTTGAAATAGTTTGTACATTCCTGGAGCTTATTTTGAGTAATAACTTGTTTCGATTTTGTGAAAAGATTTTTCTGCAGAAATGGGGTGTCACTGTGGGTACCCCTTGTGCTAATTCCTATGCAAATTTAGTTATGCACTTTTGGGAGTCAAGCCATCTACATAACAGTCCATATATTAATAGAGTTAAATTGTATAGAAGATTTGTGGATGATGTTTTTATGTTTTGGGATGGGGATCATAACTCTTTGCTCCAATTCATACAGCAGTTAGAATTAACTACTGATTTTTTTTAATTTACTGTTACTAGCTCCTATGATCATGTTGATTTTCTTGATGTATCTGTTTATAAGAATCAGGATGGGAATATTCATACCACATTATTTAGAAAATCATGCTGGCGGAATGGGCTTTTGAGCCATGATAGTATGCATCCCCGTCACATTTTTCCAAATATTATTAAAAGCCAATATATGAGAGTTCAAAGGATATGTGAAGGAAGTGAGACCCTTAATTTGGAGATGCACAAAATAAAAAGCATGTTTCTGGATAGAGGTTATAAGAAGAACATGATACAGAGAGTGGAAAGGGATATAACAACATATGTTACTGTTGTGCAGTCTGAAGCTGCAGTTATTTCCCCATCCAGTAGCAATGTTCAAACACAGAATAGGAAATATTTCTCCTTTACCACGGACTATACTACTAACAACAAAGTGATAAAAGATATTGTTCACAAATATTGGCCACTTTTGCTCACTGATGACTCCACCGCTAGAATTGTAGGTGAGAATTCACACTTTATATTTTGCAATAATGCTAACTTGAAACAGCTTTTATGTAAGGTTAAGAGGAACAAACAGTCTATAGAGAGCAAAAGATTAGGTACTTATGCATGTAGGAAGTGCAAATTTTGTGATAATTTATGTACACAACAAACATTCAACTGTCCCAACACTTTGTTTAAATTTGAACCCAGGTTCTATGCTGATTGTGATACTAGTAATCTGGTGTACTTGGCCATGTGTGATACATGTCCATGTTATTACATGGGCAAAACTACTCAGAGGCTGAAGGAACGTATAAGTAAGCATCTATATGAAAAACGCAAAAAGAATGAATTGAATGCTTTGGCCAAGCATGTAATGATATTTCCTGAACACCCTTTTACAACCAGTGTACAATAATATCAGAGGGGGTGATACAAACAACTTCCTTGAACAACAAGAACTCCATTGGATACTGAGGTTACAAGCACATAAATATCCAGGAATAAGTAACAGTATCTCTATTCTCTATTAAGCCTGTATTGAAGGAGCGCAGGCTGAGAAAAGTTTGAATTTGTGTTCTGCGTTTTTAATGTTCAATTGATATTCAATTAGCCTTAATTGTTATGAGCTGTTGACTGGTTATACTATTGTATTTAAACTGAAGCTTTTTATTTGATTTTAGAGGATCTGATGAAGCATACTTGATATGTGAAAGCGCTTGTCCTATTTTATGGTTTATGTTAGTATTAAAAGAGACTTTTTATTGCCGTGGCTGTCCTACTGGTATTTTGTTATCTTATAAGTGAAAAAAAATGAAAACTCCAGCAAAGCTAGAACTTCCACTGAGTGACCTCCCAAACCTCTTGCATCAGAGGTACATGGGATATATGTAAATGATCCTTATGAACATCAGATGTTTCAGCTAATTGGCGATTCTGAATGCCCATGACTTGTTTTGTTGTTTTAATGGACAATTCAGGCCAATAAAGCCAAACCCCACTAGCTGTGGATATGCATATTTTGGCCTTGTTATGACCTCATCAGTACAGCACAAGCAGAGTGTTTGAATAAGAATTAGAAGCACAGGGCTGTTACATCCAGCTGATGTCTATTATCATTAGGGTCACTGCAAAAATATCCCAAACAACAAACTAAAACAATGAGTGAGAAGGTCACTGATAAACCAATCAGTAAAAACAAAATGAAAACTCCAGCAAAGCTAGAACTTCCACTGAGTGACCTCCCAAACCTCTTGTATCAGAGGCACATGGAATATATGCAAATGATCCTTATGAACATCAGGTGTTTCAGCTAATTGGCGAGTCTGAATGCCCATGACTTGTTTCGTCATTTTAATGGACAATGTCAGGCCAATAAAGTCAAACACCACTAGCTGTGGATATGCATATTTCGGCCTTGTTATGACCTTATCAGTACAGTTCAAGCAGATTGTTTGACTAAGCATTAGAAACATTGGGCTGTTACACCTAGCTGATGTCCATAGGTATGGCTTTATTGGCCTGAAATTGTCCATTAAAATGAAGCAAGTTATGGGCATTCAGAATGGCTCATTGTCTCCTTTAACAATGATGTACCCCTTCTACATTTGATATACATAGCTCCCCTCTAAGCTCAAGCACAGTGTTGCAATAATTATGTGTCCATATTGGTGAGACCCATATTCTAAGTTGCATACCTCATAAATAAGGCCATCACATCCAAGACCAGTTAGGTCATAGCTCTGCTGTACTCTACTCTTATCAGACCACTAATTGAGTACAATGCTCCCTTCTGTCTGTACCTCACCAGACACCTGCAGCAACTATGGAAAACACATAGTTAATACCTTACCCCATTCCCTGTCTTGAGAGCCCTTTTGCATTAGCATTGCTAACCCCACTGTGCTGCTGTACTGTCATATATGCTTGCAACCCTAGGCTCCACCTTACTAACTTGTCATTTTGCTGGCTGGCTCGATGTAACCATGTTAAGGGATTGTGGTCTGTAACTACCGTGAATTTCCTTCCATACAGATAAGGCTGAAGTTTCTGCAGTGCCCACGCTATGTATAGGTATTCCTTTTCTACAGCTGCATAGCATTTCTCCTTGGGTTGGAGCCTATGACCGAGATAAATCACTGGGTTCTCTTCTCCCTCTGAGGAAACCTGGCTAAGTACTGACCCCACCCCACTGATCTCTGATCAGTATTAGCAAAAAACTATGGGCACTCATAAAATCGTCTAAGGCCAGCTTCGAGAGAAAAATTGCACAGGACACTAAAGATAATCACAAGGCTTTCTTTAGTTATGTTAGGAACCTGGGTGGAAATTCCCAGATATGCTCAGAATTAGTCCAAAATGACAAAAATACGAACCCACAGACATTGCCAACATCCTAGCTGACAGGTTCAGCGAAACTTCTCCCCTCCCCACCAAAGGGCAAATATCTATCCCAGCAGAGTGCTGACATCTCAGATGCTCAGGTAAGAGCCGCCCTCTCCAAAGCAAAAAACACAGCATCAATGGGACCAGACGGTGTCCCGGGCTGCATCCTGCATGAACTCCAAGAAGAACTAAACCCAAACATAAAACTACTGTTCAATCTCAGCCTTACTACAGGATATGTACCCAAACAGTGGCGTACAACAACAGTGGTCCCGCTCCACAAAGGTGGTGCCTCAACAGATCCTGGAAACTATCTAACTAACTATATAAGCCTGACTAGCTTGGTCTGCAAAGCTATGGAAAGGATCATCATGGACCTCATAAATAAAGATATTGGGGACCTACAGACACTGGATCCTACCCAGTTCGGCTTTGTTAAGGGCAGATCCTGCCTCTTAAACCTGGTCGATTTCTTTGAAACAGTCACCAAGGCCATTGACGAGGGAAAGGTGGTCCACACAGCCTACCTGGACCTCACAAAAGCCTTCGATACAATACCCCACTTGGGCATTATAGATAAGCTCACCAGCTTAAATATAAACCCCTATGTCATTAGATGGGTTGCAAACTGGCTCAAGGACAGAAACCACATGGTTAGAATTGCTGGAGCCATGTCAGACTCCAAACCAGTTACAAGTGGCATCCCACAAGGCTCAGTCCTGGGACCTCTCTTGTTCGGTATATATTTCTCGGAAGTACAGGCCAACACGGAAGGACTGAGGCTGACCAAGTTCACAGATGACTGCAAACTGGGTGCCATAATCGACTCTCCAGCCGACACAAGCATCCTACAAAAGGGCCTCATAGAAACAGATAACTGGTGCCAGAGCCATGGCCTCAAGCTAAATGCCAAAAAGTGTATAGTCATCCCTTCGCAAAACAAAGTGCCCACAAATTACCACATAGATGGTAATCCATTAAGTACGGAAGAAGTAATTAGGGACCTGGGGACCCAAGTTAACAGCAATCTCTCATTCGACAACCACGTGGCCAAAGTGGTTAGAAAAACATTTTATATAGCCCACCTAATTATGAAGGGATTCACATCTAGATCAGGGGAGGTCATCGTGCCTCTTTACTCATCCCTCATCAGGCCCATAATTGAGTACAATGCCCCTTTTGGGATGTACCTTACCAGACACCTGCAGCAACTGGAAAGACCCCAAAAGTACCTCACCAAGAGGATCAAAGGGCTCAAACAGATGTCATATGCTGCCCGGTTAAAAAACTCCAGCTCTACTCAATGGCATACCGCCTGCTCAGAGGCGATCTGTTCCTGACGTATAAAGCCATATCCAACCCAGAATTAATGGACATGCTGCACCTCAGAAAATCCAAATCCCATCGAGCTACACATTCGAGAGACTTGAACCTCAGCACTGAAATAAATAGGACATGCTGGACGGACAGATTCATAACCCAGAGGCTCCCTTCAGTCTGGAATAAAATCCCAGTCCAGGTTAGGCAGAGTCCCTCATTGACTGTCTTCAAGAGGAATCTTGATGAGTGGATGGGAGATCGTAGATTTACTCCGGGTATCACTTCTGTGTCACTGTTAGACAGAGGTACAGTATACTAACCTCGAAAAAGGGCATAGCAAAATTCATTTAAAATGGGTGGCGAAAGCCAAACACACTCTGGCTAGGCTTGTAAATGCCCTAGGGCAGGTAGCCTAGTATGAACCTATGAACCTATGGTTTGAAGCATCCACTTGCACAACAAATTATTTGCTGTAATCTGGACTAGCTAACACAGGGGGTCCTGCCAAAGCTCCTTTAAGCTTCTGAAATGCCTGCTAACATGCTGGGGTCCAAACTATCTTATATGGCCTGCTTTTTCTTGTCAGGTCTGTGAGGGGAGCAGCTATGGTACTATAACTGGAGACAAACTTTCTGTAGTACCCTGCTGTCCATAAGAATGCCCTCACCTTCTTTTTTAGTAACAGGGGCAGGTCATGCCTGAATGGCTTCCACCTTGGCAGGTTCTAACCTGATCTTACCACTCCCCACTGTAAGTCCCAGGTAGAACACCTCTGCCATACCAAACTGACATTTGCTGTGCTTGATGGTTAATCCTGCCCTCTGTAGTCTGTCCTGCACCTCCCTGACATGCTGAAGGTGCTCTTGCCAGGAATGACTGTAGATGGCAATATCATCTAGATAAGCAATGGCAAAATCTCTGCTCCTGCTAGGATACAATCTACCAGCCTTTGGAAAGTCACTGGGGCATTTTTCATCCCTAAGGGCATCTTTGTGAACTCATACAAACCAAAAGGAGTCACAAAGGTTGACCTCTCTCTAGCACTAGGAGTCAGTGGCACCTGCCAGTAACCTTTGGTAAGATCAGTGGTGGTAAGATACTTAGCCCCACCCAGCTGCTCTGGGGCGTCATCTGTCCTAGGCATGGGGTAAGCATCTGACTCTGTGTGACTATTTAATTTAAGTCACAAAGTACAGACTGAAGCAAAAAAACCACAAAAGCCAGAAGAAGTAGCTGGATTGAACCCACTCCAAGTATTGCACAGTTGCAAATCACGACACAGTTATAGAATGCAAGAGCCACTTTATTAATTTCAGACCATCAAAATCCGCACTAAAAATCACCAAGGATTAGCAGTTTTGTCTAGAAAAGTCTAGACTTCATCAGATGGTTTAACATACATAGATATTTCCTTTTTATACAAGTTCAACAGAAAGTGCCAGTTAGACTAATTAAGATAATTGAGTCATTAAAAGCGCAATATTTGCAGTCCCAAACTGGAAAACAGATAAAAATGCAAGCTAAAAATGCTTCATAGAACACACCACCCTATAAAAACTTGTTCCTAAAGGACAGTATATAATAAATATATATATATATATATATATATATATATATATATATATATATATATATATATGTATATATATGTGTGTAAAAACAATATATATATATATATATGTGTATATATATGTGTGTAAAAACAATATATATATATATATATATATATATATATATATATATATATATATATATATATATAAAATAGATATTTGTGCAATTAAATACTAAAAACTAAATGTAATTAAAATGTTAAAAGAAATAAATATCAATCACAATTTAACTTCTTTATACAATAAATAAATTAAAAATGTATAAATAAGCCAGTTTTAAAATTAATATTTTTAATATTACTATTTATTGTTGATGGGGAGATATATTTTTACCTTTGTAATGCCTTTAGTTTCAAAACAGGGCTAATGGAAATATATTTGTTCAGGCCTGACCAGTTCCCAACATCCAACATAATTGCCAGTATAGTTCTCTTTTTTCAAGTTCTTTATGTATTATATAGCAAGACTGATAGCAAGTTAAAAAACGGCATATACCAACATCTATATTACATAAAGAATAAAAAAAGACATACTCTCAGCAAGCGTGTAATAGAGAACAGTGACCATAAGTTTCAATTTTTTATTATAGACAGTATCAGTATTGGTGTGAGAGGTGGTGCATGGTCACTACTACTTGAAAAAAGAGAACTATGCTGGCAATTACGTTTGAACGCTGGGAACTGGCCAGGCCTGAACGCACATATTTCCATTAGCCCTATTTTGACACTAAAGGCATTAGAATAGTAAAAATATATCTCCCCATCAACAATAAATAGTCATATTAAAAATATTCATTTTAAAACTGGCTTGTCTATACATTTTCAATTTATTTATTGTATAAAGATGTTAAATTGAGATTGATATTTATTTCTTTTAATATTTTAATTACATTTAGTTTTTAGTATTTAATTGCACAGGTATCTATATCTATATATATATATATATATATATATATATATATATATATATATATATATATATATATATATATATTGTTTTTACATATATATATTTATTATATACTGTCCTTTTGGAACAAGTTTTTATAGGGTGGTGTGTTCTGTGAAGCATTTTTAGCTTGCATTTTTTGTCTGTTTTTCAGTTTGGGACTGCAAATATTGTGCTTTTAATGACTCAGTTATCTTAGTCTAACACCGGGTGACACTTCCTGTTGAACCTGTATAAAAAGGAAGTATCTATGTATGTTAAACCATCTGATGAAGTCCAGACTTTTCTAGATGAAAGCGCTCATCCTTGGTGATTTTTAATGTGGGTTTTTATGGTCTGAAGTTAATAAAGTGGATCTTGCATTCTACAACTGTGTCGTGATTTGCAACTGTGCAATACTTGGAGTGGGTTCAATCCAGCTACTTCTTCTGGCTTTTGTGTTTTTTTAATTATTTAGTTTTCCTTTAGTCCATACAGAACCTGTTGCTGCCATCCTTCTTTGGTACCAGCACCACTGGGAGGCCCAGGGACTGCTGGATTCCTGAATTACCCCTAATTCCAGCATTTCGTATATCTCCTCCCTCACAGTCTGTTTGACTCTCTCAGGCACCCTATAAGGGGCCTGCTTAATAGGCCTTTGGGGTCTTGTATCCGCATAGTGCTGCACCAGGTGGGTGCATCCTGGTTTTCCTGTGAACATGCCCCTAAACTCTTGTAACACTGCTTGGATTTCTCGAACCTGGGTAGGGGATAGCTGCTGGTACCTTACTACCCCCTTCCACTGAAGTGTCAGTCTGAGCCTCACTGAGGAGATCAGTCACTAAATCCCTCTCAGCCTCCTCCTGCAATCCACTGCAAATGATTACCACAAGGGCCTCCCTATCATGGTAAGGTTTCATCATGTTAACACGGTACAATTTGTGTCCCTGCCTCCTGCCTTGCAGTTCTACCATGTAGTTAACATCACTGACCTCCCTTACCACTTTGTAGAGTCCCTCCCAGGCTGCTTTCAGCTTGTTGTATCTGACAGGAATGAGAACCATTACCTGCTGCCCTACAGCATACTCTCGCATTCCTGTCATACCAGACCCTTTAATGCTGTTGGGCTTCTGCCAGGTTCTCCTGGACCAAGCCCATGAGTTCCCTAAGCCTTGTCCTGAGGTTTAGGACTTATGCCACAACAGACTCCAGGCTACCAGACCCACATGCTTGTCTCCAGGCCTGACTGCATGTAACTGCACAAGCACAGGTTACTGCACTATCAAAATCATTCCCTATCAGGGCATCCGCAGGTATATCCTCAAACACACGTACTTGTTGTCTTCCTTTTCCACCCTCCCAGTCAAGGTGAAGGGGTCCCTCCTAAAGCCCTGACTGGAGTAGACTGCCCAGGCAAGTAGTGCTCCTCCATAACCATTGCAGGATTTACAATGGTTAGGTCAGACGCTGTGTCTGTCTTAGTCATGGCCTCTTTCCCATTCACTAAGATAGGATATAACCTCTTGTGATAGTTTGGTACCCTTGTTGTCTCGAGACAACTTACTGCTGGCATTTTGTCATTCACAGTTACTGGCTCTCCCACCTTTTGTTCCCCACCTTGCCTCCATGGACATCTATATGCTACATGGACCCACCAGTTGCATTTAAAACATTTCACACTTGGTCCTGGACATGTACCTGGACTACTGGCTTCCCCTGCTACTGGCGGACTCTGTTGGGGCAGTCTGGGCTGGCCACCATGGGTTCCGTTAGACCCATAAGCAGCACGGGGTGTCCCTTTCCTGTGCAGTGATGCCCTGGTTGCTAGGTATAGGTCTCACTTCTTTCCCAACTCATCTACGGTATTGCATTGTCTATCAGCTAACCAGATTCTCATGTCCTCAGGCAAAGTGCCAAGGGCTTGTTCCCTCATCAAAACGTCTGCCAGCCCTTCAGAAGTGGTGACCTGACATCTGCTCACCCACCTATGAAAATAAGTGCTTAGTTCAACAACATATTCACAGACACTTTCATTTGCCTTTAAACAATCAGTATCAGACAGTTCAGAAGTTACAGTTACAGCATTACCATGGAGTAAGGGGGTCAGGAACCATACCCAGAGCCCTTGGTCAACATTATACTGTTTACATTCCCTCTCAAACATATGAATGAAACTAGCAAAAGTATCCCCCTCTGTAAATTACGGACGAAATTTACTGACCTTTGTTGCTTCTGGGGTTCGGTTACTCCCTTCCCCATTACCTCCATGACTCTGGCGAAGGGTCAGCATCTCCTTTTCATGTTGCCTCTGCCTCTCATTCTCCTCAGCCTCCAGATGTCTCACTCTCTCTGCTGCTTCTGTTTCCAAATGCTTGGCCTGCAACTCAAGTCTCTTTAACTCAAGATGGAATTTTAAGTCCCCTGTGGAAAGGTTGAGCTGTCCATTTTCTGAGAGATGTGCATCTCCACGGCCAATCTGATTATCCTCCTGGTTGCTATTCTGTGATACAACTGTGACTAAAGCTGCAATCATGTCTGCATTAGTCAGTTTGTCATGCACCAGTCCTTTAGCCTGGCATATAACCAACTGGCTCCTTGTCAGCTTGCCATACTCCTCTGCTGACACGCTTGCCTGCTCTCCCTGACTAACTACGCTAACAAAAAAATAAACCAAATGTGATATGAACGCTAAATGTTCACTGAGTGGCTGATTGAGAGTACTGAAACTGAGATAACATAATTGTAAACAATTTCAACATATTTTCTTGAAGTTTTGCAAGTTAACTCTGTATGTTCCATGTTCTACTATTAAATATACATTTGCACATGTATATAGTTTATATACATTTCTGTTCTTTTCCAATAGGATACACTGTGGTTACATTCTTGAAGCTCAGTACAAAACATACAGTTCAACACACACTTCTGCACCAGTAGTTTAATATACACATAATATAGTGTTCTCTTACATTTGTAAGGCAAGCATATGACTCGTTAATATTCACAGATGACATATGATTATTTACAAAGTTCCAGATACCTGGGCTGGCAGTGTCACAGCATCTATGTCAGACATGTCTCTACTTTTGAGTCATTGTCCCTGCATTATGTTGACCTTTGTGCAGATGTGTTGAACTAAGAGATTGAGAGCTATCTGTGAAACCCTAGTGATCATTTTGGAATTCTGTGCAAAACACAGGATTGTTATATGTGTTCATGTGTGCAGTTTCCTGGCTGGTAACACTGTTGCCAGCCACGAAACCTCACTTAGATGTGGCATGTGACATGAATATGCATTGCATGGTGGTGCATGCTTCTTCTTGCCACGCAGCGTCACACACATATGTAAACTCCATGTAGGCTTTGTGCAAAGCCTGCACAGAGTTTATTGAATCTCAGGGTATAATGTTTGTAACTGCATTTATATCAGCATGGTTTGTAATGTATAATGTTTGCAGCTGGAATTGCATCAGTACGGTGTGTTTTCATTTATAGAAATGTAAGATTGCCTGTGTCATATGTGATAATTTATTAAACTTGTTTCTTGTTTAAAAAAGAGTGGTGTGCCCTGCAGCAAAGAATTTGTATGCCATAAAATGGATATTTTCATAAGCCACTGCACAACGTGCTAAGACCTTGTGTCTGGTCCTATTGCATTGTACAATGACAGTACACCAAGCACCAATTTCCATGCTAATTAACCCATCCCCAGTTTGTACACAGTTCATAAGTGGTATATCACTGTTGTATACACTGGTCCAAATTAACTGAAAGGGTCTAGCTGTGTACTAGTGGATGGTGTACCATTTGCAGACAGAGTGATCCATCTTTTCTGCTTGCAGACAGCACTGAGTAATATATTAGTGCTGTCAAAGTTGAAAGCCCCCTAATACTTCCATTGCATTACAGGAAAATCTGTATTACCAGCTGAGTCCCCTATGATGCAGGTACACCTGCTATCACAAACAACCATTTTCTGCTCCCCATCCAATAATGAGATGTTGGTGAACTCTTTCAGTGGAGGCTTGTCAGCACCAGATCCCTTAGTTACCTTAATATGGTAATGAACCCTGGTTTGCCTTCATACCTGCTGAGTGTGATTTCTTTATGAATTACAATCAAGCATGATGGTGGATCATACTGCAGTAGTGCAAGGCTGCATGTCAAGGGACATGTAGCTACTTGGTAAGGAATGAAGTACCGGGATAGGGGTTGGGAGGTTGGCATAATGGTTAAGGTGTTCACCTTACAAACAGAAGGTGCAGGGTTTGATTCTCACATGGGGGTAATTGGCTAGGATTAAAATGGCCCACAAGGGCAGTTAGCCTAGTACTAACCTATAAACCTTACGTGTCTGAACTGAGTAGCTCTGTCTTCTGTCCTGAGCAAAAGAGCACCTAGTACACATTGGTGTAATAGGTGATTTTGTGCAGCAAAATTAGAATGTCTGCTGTGATTCTTGTCCATGAATCATGGTAGTCCTTAGTGGCATACTGGATGTAATGCACACTATGTACTGAATACCTGGGCCCATATTTGTTGTTTTATTTTAATTAGTTATATCACAACGTGGTTGTGGTAGGGGCTGCTATACCAAAGTGAGTGTGTGTTTCAGTCTGTTCACCCTCATCTCGCAGTCTACATTGTGCCTCCCTTGTACCTACATTGTGTGACACAGCCTAGGCAATGGTATATGAAATGTTTTTTATATTACTTTTTCCATTTAGCTTCAATGACAATGCTGTGAGTCTTTGGATTCTTAGACTCTCTCATGAAACCATAATGATTTTTAGTTTTTACAGGATTGCCCGTATTTCTAAACTGTAAGCTGCTAAAAACATTTCTTATTATATTTAAATGTTGCACACAAAATAAGTAAACTGCATTATTTAAATCTATAGTTGATATGCAAGTCTCTAGACTCTTTCCCACACTTATGCTTAAATGCTAGCATTCCCATTAAAGTCTAACAGCTCCGCTCATTCATCTGTGATCAACAATTGCCATTTTGATGAGCCAGTTAAGGAGATGAAAAACTACTTGTAGTAGTTACCTCATTCTTAATTTTCTTCTGTTCCATTTTCTACACTTCACTGACAAAAATAAGAATGTACACAAGTGTGCTTGTGTTGGTTGCATTGTAACTGTTGTTGTTGTTTGTCTTTTGGCTTTTTCCCTGTAAGGGGTCGTCACAGCGAAACTCCGGTCCGCTAATGATTGGCAGTAGACTTTTACAAAATGCCGAGGTGCCAGCTTGATGCCCAAACTTCAACGAAGGCATGCCCAGTTACGCACGCATGTCTTTCGAGCGCTACCCAACCGCGGGGAGGACATTCAGACTCCACACAGAAGGCACTCCCAAGCCACGCCGAGAATCGAATGGGAGAACCTCTTGCTGTGAGGTTACAACGCTATTGGTTGCATTGTAACTAATCCTTGCATATGTCTCTAAGTAGCTCTTTCAAAAAGCATTTCACTTTGTGTTATCTGTGCTTTATAGCTCTTTACTGACCTCAACAAGATACAGTCTCAGGATGTAAAACTGAGTGTGGCTAACAGTGAAAACTGCAGAAAGTGATTTGCTAAATTATGTGGTACAGGCCAAGACACGTTTCTTTCTAGACCACATACGATTTAAATAGGACAGCAGGCATTTAGACCTTTGTTATTTGTTACAGGAAGAACTGGAAATGAAGTTGCAAGATATGCTGAAGATGTTTTGAACACTAAGTTACTTTTGGTATTAATGGAAGAAAATCATTCTGGGTTAAAGTTAAATGCATTGAAGGATGGTGTTTTCTTTTAAGGCAGTACTTGATTGCCACTGTGGTGGATATGTCAGGTAATGTAAACTTTACAGGCAGGGAGACAGGCATTACTTCATGTTTGTGAAAGGGAAAGGGTATATCTTTACTCCTACTAGACAGCACCCATAATTGTACTGCATTTTCCATCTTAAAGATTTGCATTTATCATCACTTAAATGACATATAGCTAATGGGCACCCTTCCTCTGTGACTTGAAGTAATATGATATTCTAAAAGGTAATAGGTTTTGGAGGTAAAAGGAATGTAGATCAGTGTAGTGCCAGCTACCCAGATGAAGAACTTGACTGAGAATCTCACTGACATATAGTTTCCTGATTAGACACTATTACACGTTAGGTAAATAATGGCACGGCCATCTAAGGGAGTTTTTCTAGCTAAATGGATTATTTTGGTGAAAGTTGATTCTTCAAATGATGTTTACGCTCTTCTCTGCTGTACACTAAATTCTGCTTTGGCTATAATTTATAGGGGCACTCTATCCAACCAGCATGCGAATAAATGAAGAAGGGCGTTTGGTTGTCAATTTCAGGACAGAGGCAAGATTTCGTGGCTTGTTTGTCATGACACATCCCAGTAAGTGTATATTACCTTTATGCAAATTAGTTTTTGTATTATTTATTTCAAATAACTGCTGTCTGAAGTCGAGAGGTACATAAAGTGCACAAGCTACCATGCATATTTTTAATTTATCCATCCATCCGTTTGTCCACCCATCCATCCATCCATCCATCCATCCATCATCCAGCAATTTGTATACCCATTTTATCAGTCCAAGCAGTAGGTACTATTCAGAAACCAGGCCCAGATGGGTTGCCAGTCCTTCATGGGGTACACACACCTGTGCTCACAAATCCCCTCTCAGATGCACTCCTAGCACCAGTTTAACATCAATGGTCCACCTGCCAGCATGTCTTTAGAATGGGAAGGAAGCTTGAGACCCCAATAAAGACAATAGGAGCATAGGGAGAATATGACAACTCCCCACTGGAGGTACCCCAATCAGACATGAAACAGGGGGGCCAAGTACTGTGAGACAGCATCACTAATGGCTATAGCAACATCCTGCCCCAGAAGAACATTCCGATACACCTAAAAGTCATACATTAAAGCAAACAGCTTAAACACCTCTATCCTTTCCCACTGTGTAATTGCAATAATGTAACTACTGTGGCACATATGCTTAGATGGTTTAACTCATGTTTCTCATTGCAGCATCACTTCTGAGTTCCATGATAATGTGTGCAGCCCATCCTGGCCTAACATTTTCCCTTACTCTGGTGAGGAGTGAGACAACCTACAACCAGCCAATGCAGCAGTGGAGCTTTGTTTCAGATTTTGCGGTACGTTTTGTAAAAATAAATTTGCAAAATGAATTAAACTTAAAGAGCTGGAGCAAGAGTTTCCTAAAGACATCTTTAATAGGCATTGCTGTTTTATTTTTTGGCATGGAAATGCATTTAGACAAAGCAATTGTTGACTCATTTAGTGATGCCTTTTGCAGCAAATTTGTTAATTCATCTGTGTCATATCTTACTTTATTACTATTTAATGTTCAGTTGCATGGAGCTTGAAACTGCATTATATGTACTGGGAAATAACTCCTTAAATAATTTATTAAGGCTACATATTATAACAGATGAGTGCTAAAACTGATTTAAAATATACCAAAGTTTCATCTCCTTTTACAATTTTCAGGTTTATTTGTAGAATTGTTGCTTTTGATGAAAATTCTTCTTCCCCCAACTTGTCACATAGCCAGCACCCCTGTCCATTGAGGCTAACACAACAATCAGACATTTTAGCACCTTGATTGACAGCTCTGTCTCTTTCAACCACCGTGTATCATCATTAGTCAGAAAATCCTTCTATTTAACACAACTGATAACCAAAGGCATTTTATCCAGGTTGAAAGATGCTAGCACCCTTCTATACACGTCTGTCATTAGACCACTTGTTGAGGACTTTGTACCCTTTGTTATGTACTAGTCCAGACACATAGCCCAGCTTGAAGCACCTAAACAGTTCCCGATCAAAAGATTATTGGCTTAAAACCCTGGGAAACCAAGACAAAAAGCCCAATCCTTACACTCTGTCCCCTTTGTGCTCTTATGTTGTGATCTGTGTTTTATCTTCTGCTCTCTTCATGTTCCAAAATCTCCATAAAACCAACATCTCTGAAAACACCAGATCTAGTGACTTAAACTTCCAATCAACATCTACACAAAACATGATAAAAAGATAGATTCATTACCCAGATGAAGCAGTGTATTCAATGGAGTCAGCTTCCTTTATATTTAAAACAGTGACACCTTGGCTTCTTTCACAACTGCCAACTGGAAGGGCACCCCCAAATGTATTCAGGGCTTGACCTGCTTCTCCCCATTGGAAGCAGGAGGGTGGGTGCCAGCAAAGCATAAATAGTCTTATTTTCATTATTACATCCTCCAGAAGACAGGTCTGTCATAGGCAAAATTATTTTATAATCACAATTAGAATATGGTTTACCTACGCTTGTCTATGCCTCCAAGAACAATCTCCAGGACCTGCAAGTCCTGTCTAAAAAAAATTGATGTTTTATCTTCCTCCTTTGTGCTCAAACTGAACACCAGTGAGTCACACTTCAGTGTCCTTAATTGGCTTTCAGTAAAATAATGCACTGAGCTCCTTCTATGCTACCCACAAAACCTTATACAGTGACACCACTCACCCACTAAGCCACTGATTGGCTGAAAACAGCACTCCATATCAGCTTCTAAACTAAGTCAGTCATGATTCTGCTCCGCCCACAGCTTCTACCTCCTTTTCTTTTACTGGCCAGACATTCTCAATATTAGGGCGTAACATGTGGGACTCCTCATAACATCTGTAGTATTCCCACATGGAACAAGTTCAGGGAAAGAATTGCTACACTGTCTGAAGTAAAAGAAGAAGAGGAAGATGAGTCCGCCTGTTCCTACTTTGAACAATCTGCTATAACATAACTTGCACTTCTTCTGCAGCCTGAGATACCCTGCCCTGTATACTCTCATGATTCAGTACTGCATTCTCATTTTAATATTTGGAGTTCCCATTGAAAGTCTGTACATGTAAACATCTACTCTATATTTACCCTTCCACCCTTCTTTGTTTTTCATTTTTTTTCCTTTTTCCGGCACTTGTTCCTTAATCCTGCTACTCTGCATTCTTGAAGAGAAATAAGGAACTGTGATTAGATGGTTTGCTACCCTTCCAGTCATGTAGTGATGTCTATTGCAATGCTTTTTATAATGAACATAGTACAGCTGTGTGCAAATACTCAGCAAAACAGTAGCTGTAGGTAGGATCATTGTTGCAGAACGGGTTACTATCATGCATTATCTTGTTACTTTGCCTGGATTTAGTTATTTCAGAACCCAAGTAATGCAGTGTGAAAAAGCCAACAATGGATAATGAATTAATATTTCTGATGAAGTCTGCCGTATGACACGAAAGCACTAAAAACGGAACTGTGTGTTGTTTTATTTATTTTATTTATTAAAGTTTATTAATTCATTATCCAGTGTTGGCTTTTTTCGCACTGCGTTGCTGGAGTTCTGAGTTGAAAAGGCAGTATGTGCCCAGTTTGTTTCAGTTTATTGGATTTAGTTAGTTATTTACCGTGTGTAACATAACAGGTTCTTTATGTATTTGCAAACTTTGCACACCAGTGAATATTTTAGTATTATTTTTCTTCATCACCAGTTGGTGGCAGAATAGAAGGAGAGTGTGCATTAGCTTAAGAGTAGTTTTACTATCAATATTTTAGACTCTTCTAAGGCTTCTTCAGGCATTCACAAGAACAATTTTTAGTTCTGTAGCAATTTTCCTGTCCTGTGAACAAGATGATAAAATGCGTAAAATGGTACATTGTCTCCTATATGTTGTCTGCCCTCTGCTGGCCATGCTGGGAGAATACAGCCACACAACCAACAGGTGCATGTGACTTGATAAGATCTGGCCACAGGATTGACATTTACCTTTGGCTTATTCTCTGTCTATAATGACTCCTGCTACAATGATTCCACTATTGCAACATGTTCTGTTATGATGGGTACGCCCACACAACTCTACTTTCTGGTTCAGATTAGTGTTAAAAGAACAACAGTCTTTGTTATGCAAAGTGAGAAGAGGGATTGAACGGGTCGGTGGGGCACAAAGAGGTCTAGACGGTCAAGCTGGTGTGTTAGAGAGCAGGACAAGAAAGGGATCTACTGTGAATAATCACGGCTCATTCGATCAACTCACATGGAACAAATCAGGGGATTCACTGTGAATAATCACGGCTCATTCGATCAACTCACATGGAACAAATCAGGGGATTCACTGTGAATAATCACGGCTCACTCGATCAACTCACATGGAACAAATCAGGGGATCTACTGTGAATAATCACGGCTCATTCAATCAACTCACATGGAACAAATCAGGGGATTCACTGTGAATAATCACGGCTCATTCGATCAACTCACATGGAACAAATCAGGGGATTCACTGTGAATAATCACGGCTCACTCGATCAACTCACATGGAACAAATCAGGGGATCTACTGTGAATAATCACGGCTCATTCGATCAACTCACATGGAACAAATCAGGGGATTCACTGTGAATAATCACGGCTCATTCGATCAACTCACATGGAACAAATCAGGGGATCTACTGTGAATAATCACGGCTCATTCGATCAACTCACATGGAACAAATCAGGGGATTCACTGTGAATAATCACAGCTCATTCGATCAACTCACATGGAACAAATCAGGATTCACTGTGAATAATCACGGCTCATTCGATCAACTCACATGGAACAAATCAGGGGATTCACTGTGAATAATCACGGCTCATTCGATCAACTCACATGGAACAAATCAGGGGATTCACTGTGAATAATCACAGCTCATTCGATCAACTCACATGGAACAAATCAGGGGATTCACTGTGAATAATCACGGCTCATTCGATCAACTCACATGGAACAAATCAGGGGATTCACTGTGAATAATCACGTCTCATTCGATCAACTCACATAGAACAAATCAGGGGATTCACTGTGAATAATCACGGCTCATTCGATCAACTCACATGGAACAAATCAGGGGATTCACTGTGAATAATCACGGCTCATTCGATCAACTTACATGGAACAGATCAGTGTAATTTCTGCATCTTTAAGCAAAATCCCTATGGAAATGTTGTTGAAAGAGGTTTTTAAAACAAGTTTCAAGATAAAATTCCTTTCAAATCGTGTTTTTCAGCCAATTCTGAAGATACTCAAATTCTTGCTGACAAGAGTCAAACCTATCTTCAAAACACAGAGCAAAGAGTGATAGAGAAGGTGATTTTTTCATCTCAAATGGGCTGTACTAGAGGTTCATTCTAATCTTGAAGGAAGGTGGCAGAGCTTCAACTTCATTCTGTATCTCTCCTCTTCAGGCAAACATTTTGAGGATATGAACACTAAGGATTGTGAACCTTCATTCAGTCCTTCTTTTATGTCATACAATCTGGATAACATCTCTGTATCTGAAGCATATATACTGGTGTATCACCACCTTTTCTCCTTAGTGAAAGTGTCTCATTTTTAAGATGGGAACATAGCACATGCAGTTTGCAGCCTTGTTCTTTGCCTAGCATCTGTCTCACTCCCGTCACAGTCTAGATGACTGTTTTATTCAGACTATCTCTCTACAATGGTTAGTGGACAGTCTCAGAGAAGACAATCCATTTCTAGAGACTGTAGAGTATATATAACTTAAAAAAATCAGAATGGAAATTAGCACAATGCAAGACCTTCTTGATACAATCTTAAGTTTCGATCAACAGAAAATCTTTATTTTCTTAGTAGAACATCTGTGAGATGGTCTTCTGATTTCATTGTGCATCATTCCCAGTCAAAACTATTAACAAAGTGACCTTCCTAGTGCTTCTAGGTTACATATAAGCAAATACTCTAATGGTACCCTGTGCCAGACACCATGTGAGGAAGTTTCAGCATTACTTATGTCCCATGTAGAACAATCTACAGGTGGTCTTCCTTCTTTAGATCTCATTAATAGTAAAGTATATGAAGTGGTGGTTATTGATAGAAAATGTGAGCCTGAGAAAACTTTTCCTAGCAGATCTTCTAAAAGGTTTACTAATGATAGATGCTTTGGACACCAGGGCAGATGTCTCCAGTGTACATAAACATGAAAGTCAACCTGGAAGAAATGTTAGTGATAGATCTATCACTATAAGTATTCAGAAAGAGGCTTCCTTTAGGAGTGCCTGAGTTAAACATCCACAGGAGAGTAGTCTTGCGACACATAAGCAATGATGTTATAAGGTCCTACTGCCTTTACAGGCTACCAATGCATCTTCTGAGCTGGCATAGTCCATGGACTGGCAGTTGCAAGCAGTACATCTATCAGGTGCGTGGAATCTTCTAGCAATCCAACCTAGGCAGTTCATCTAGATCATGCGTGTTAGCTTTAACTGAAGTTTCCTCATTACTGGGGACAGCCTTACAGAGATCTATTCCATTCTCATGAGATTGTTCAGTTGCACAGTTTTTAAACTAGGTCTGTCAACATCCTTTCAGCAACATGGGAAAACAGTCACTTTACATGTTCTGTCAATTTCATTTTTGATAACACTTCAGAAGATCATCCAGAGAAAGAATCTGGCTTTTTCTACCTGCACTATTTTGTCCAAGATAGCTTTGGTTCTCACATTTCCTTCACCTTACCTTTGAAGACGTCTTAACATCAAAGAAAGATTTTTCATCCAGTATTAGAAACATTAAACCCCAGAGTGTGTTGGAGCTTGGATTCCTAATAAAGGATTGTTTTTAATCCAGGTTTTTAAAATCCTACAAGAAATCTTATTTGTTGAAACATAAATTGTTTTCTCCCAGGCGTGGCACCTCTGATCTTTAACCACTTCATTTAAACTTCCAAAATCATGGACCACCTTTCTTAGCTTCTTTGTAAGGATCTGTGTTATTCTTCCTTTAAAACACTTTGGCCTTATCAGTGTTCCTTCCATGGGACATGCCTTTGACCTTTAGGCTTACTTAAAAAAGGATTTACCAAGGGTCCAACTTGATTGACTTCCTTATTTTCCCAACTTAGTTGTTAAATCCTCTTGAGGGCTGAACTTTGGTCTTGAAATCTTGTCTTTTGTTCGCTTAGTCTCTCTAAAATTTCTGACATGGAAAACACCTTATCAGTGGACAGAATTTTTGACTGTTATAGTTTTGTAAGCAGTACAGCATTTTGTTAAAAGACGGAGTGGATCTTTCCATCAGTTCTTCCTTCATGGCAATGATCATGCCAGATATTGCCCTGAAAAGGAGCTAATTCCCCTCATTTTATGCTTGACCATAAGCAGGTGGGAATGGCCATTACAAAGGTTGGATCCTAGAAGGTACTTGTTTGCCTATATTTCTAAAATCAAATAAATCTGGAAACCCAATTACATTTTTGTCTCATTTGGAAGTTGTGTACTGGATCTCTCAAAGGAGACACAAGCCACTTTCAAATGTATAACAGCTTGCACTGGATTGTTCTGTAACTCTAGATGTAGACCCTTAGGTTTATCCTGCTAGAGAAAGGTGACCTCCATTGTTTTTTTTCAGAGAAGTAAGTTTCACAGCCATTTGTGAAACTCCTGCTTGATTCTGGTCCATGCATTTACCAAGCACTACATGATATTTAATTATTTCCTTTTGTTTACCAGGAATGTCCTGAAGTGTCCACGGGGAAAAGAAGCTCAAAAACGAGGATAGAAATACATTTTTTTGACAAGTTAATATAAAAACAGTTAACAAACATTATTTACAAAGTATTTCAAAGCAAAAACATCAACAAACATTATTTACAAAGCATATCAGATTAAAGAAATACATGTATTCAAGATAATTGTCAGTAGAATCAAAAATAACTATATTAATACACTTGTGTAGTTTCCATAGTGGACAAAATCAGTATTGCATACTTCAAACTGTCGGTGTGGTGCAGTTGCATAGTTTATTAGTTGCCAGGTGATAGTTTAGGGGGGAATTGAATTGCTGTGCGTTATTTAAAGTCGGATGTGGTTTGGAAGTTTGGAAGATAGAGGCAGTCTTCAAAGACAGAAATGGTTTTGTTCATGTGATTGTCCATGAGATGTTTGATATTGTTTCTGCCCAAATTCAGAATGCATAGCATAGGATTTATTAAAGATGCATTTAATTATTTGTAATACTAATTTAAATAGCTTCCCTTGTGCTATTTTCTTTTAGGTTTGCCTTGCTTTCCAGGACTGCATTGGTATGTGCAGTCTCATCTGCGCTTTGCCAATTAACAAATGGAAATAAATAGATGGTTAAATATATAGACAAATATGTAGCTGTAGGGATAGATAGACAGACAGAGAGGGAGATACTGGTTTTCTCCCCATCATGGCGTGTATGAAAGCAGAGTGACATATCTTAACAGTGTGATGTGCTCACCGTAAGAGTAGATGAGTGAACTGTCACCACCCATCCCATTCCCTTGGTACATTCCTTATTCACAGGACTTTTTGGTCTCATCTAATTCCTCCTAGTGCAGTACTTGTGAGAATCTCCCTGTGGTGATATTTAGCTTTGTTAAGCTCTGCCTCCCGAATGGTATGGTGAATTCCCTTTTCCAGATAAAAGGTCCTAACTGTTGTTGTTTGTCTTTCGGCTTTTTCCTGGTAAGGGGTCGCTACAGCGGAACTCCGGTCCACTAATGATTGGCAGTAGATTTTTTACGAAATGCCGAGGTGCCAGTTCAATGCCCAACCTTCAACGAAGGCACACCCATTTACGCACGCATGTCTTTCAAACGCTACCCAACCACGGGATTACATGCAGACTCCACACAGAAGGCACTCCCAAGCCAAGCCCAGAATCGAATGGGAGAACCTCTTGCTGTGAGGTAACAACGCTACCGCCGTACCACCGCGGCATGACTAAAAGGTCCTAACTGTAGGATATCAAATAAGTATTAGTTGTGACATATGGCTGGCAACTGAAATATTTCAGCTTTGTATTACCTTTGTTTTCTGACACAGCAGTGTTACAGATTAACCTTCTGGCTGGAAGATGTCCTAACTTCAGGATGATAACGTTTGCTGGCTGTTCTTTTACACAACACATCTCATTCTCCTCGCAGTTGGAATTACCAAATTGCACATGTTGGTGGAGCCCATATCTCATGCAAGAACACCAAGGTGCTTCTTTTCAGAGAGGAACAGCATTTCTGTTTACCACCTTACCTGCAAGCTGGTATGGATTATCCTGTGCAATTTCTGCTTTATGACCATTTCTGGTGGGTTCTCATAATATTTCTGTCTGCTTAGTTTTGGGAAATATTTCTTTGGATTCCAGTTGAGATGGTCATGGTGTTCTGCTGCTGAGAGGGTTGCATATGCATTCTGCCTGTAGAAAAACACAAATTTAAGCAATAATTAATGACTGGGTACATAGAATTCTGACTTTACTCGTGGCTTGTATGAACTGATCATGAGGGTGAAGCCCAAGTGATCAAATTAGCAAGTCATTGGTAAACAGCATTACCCATACATATGGCTTAGTGCTCTTATACAATATCATCATTTAAAAACAAATAACGTTATTTACCTTTTTAAATAACAACATTGTATCTAAGTGCTCCTTGATTCCATAATGCTTCGCTACAATCTTACATGGTTGGAGGAGATCTTCATAGTTGTGATAAATGCAGTTGTGTGTGTGTGTGTGTGTGTGTGTGTGTGTGTGTGTGTGTGTGTGTGTGTGTGTGTGTGCGCTTTAAGGATCAGGTGTCCACATGCATCCTGCTGTTTATGTGTGGTAACGTCTGTGGGCTCCAGATGTCCCACTGGAGATTCTCTATTATAGCTTTTTTGTTTTTGTTTCTTGTTTTTTTGTTTTTTAACTTTTACTTTTTTAAGCACCTTTTGATACAGAAGACAATCGGTTTTGTCGTTTGTTTTCTTTGTTTTCTTTGCTTAGTGGAGGAGAGAAAGTTATGGTAGTAGCATTTCTGTTTAACAGTTACAACTGCCAGATTTCTTGATTTAAAACTCGTAAAAAGTAGGCAAATTGGCACCCAAACAGTGAAAACCAAGAAACAAATCTAAGGAACCAAGGAGTCAAAACCAGACAGCAGAGTCCATAAACCAATTTTAATAAAAATTAAAACACATGAACGCAGCCACATAAAACATAGCGTTTTCGTTTTAAAACTTCATCAGATGTGGATCTAACAGTCAAACTCAGAGTTATATAGCATCCTGACAAGCAAACTGACCAATACAAAAAGACAAGTTATTAAGATACCATTGTCATAAAACTCATGAATATTCATCACAAGCCATGTTCATAGGTTCATAGGTTCATAGGTTGGTACAAGGCTATCGGCCCTAGGGCCTATGCAAGCCTAGCCATAACAATTCCCTGGATATTTCTTCCCACAATATTTACTTCTCCAGGCCCCTGTCTAGCAGGGTGACTGACATGATCCCCGGGGTGAATTTCCTATCTCCCATCCAATCATCAAGGTTCCTCTTGAAGAGAGCCAATGAGGTGCTCTGCTTGATATGTATGGGCAGTCTATTCCAGAGTATGGGGAGTCTCTGGGTCAGGAACCTATCCCTCCAGCATGTTTTGTTCATTGTGATGACAAGGTTTAGATCCCTGGAGCGTGTGACTCTGAGGGATTGGGATTTCTTTAAGTGGAGCATGTCCAACAGCTCAGGGTTTGACATTGGCTTGTATGTTAAGCAGAGATCGCCTCTGAGTAGACGATATGCCACAGAGTATAGCTGAAGTTTTTTTAGACGGTCGGTATATGGCATCTGCTTTAGGCCTGTGATTCTTTTAGTGAGGTATTTCTGTGGCCTTTCCAGCTGTTGCAGATGTCTTGTGAGGTACATACCAAACGGGTTATTATACTCTATAATGGGTCTAATGAGGGATGAGTACAGTGGGACAATGACCTCCTTTTTTCTGGATGAAAAGCCCTTAGTGATGAGGTGTGCCACATAGAAGGATTTCCTGACTGTTGTGGCAATGTGGTTATCGAAAGTGAGACCATTGTCCACCTGTGTCCCTAAGTCTCTCATCACACTTTCGATGTTTAGTGTCCTGCCACCTATGTGGTAATTCATGGGTACATGTTTTTTTCAAAAGGGGATAACTATACATTTCTTGGCATTAAGCTTGAGCCCATGGCTCTGGCACAAGGCATCTGTTTCTGTAAGGCCCTTTTGTAGAATATCCACATCATTTGGGAATTCAATAATGGCTCCCAGTTTGCAGTCATCTGCAAACTTTGTTAGCCAGAGTCCCTTAGTGTTGGCCTGTACTTCAGAGAAGTAGATGCCAAACAAGAGTGGTCCCAGGACTGAACCCTGAGGTACTCCACTTGTCACTTGTCTGGAGCTGGATTTGGAGTCAGCTACTTTTACTGTCTGGGTTCTGTCAGTAAGCCAGTTAGCAACCCATCAAGCGATGTAGGGATTTATGCCCAGCTTAGTAAGTTTATCGATTATTCCAGAGTGGGGGATGGTGTCAAAGGCCTTGGCGAGGTCCAGATAGGCTGTGTGGACTGCCTTACCCTCGTCCACAGCTCTGGAGACTGATTCAAAGAAGTTAATCAGATTCAGGAGACAAGATCGGCCCTTCACAAACCCAAACTGGGTGGGGTCCAGTGTTTGAAGGTTGCCAATGTCTTTGTTTATAAGTTCCATGACAATACGTTCCATGCCCTTGCAAATCAGGCTTGCCAGACTGATGGGACGGTAGTTCCCAGGATCCAAGGTGGATCCTCCCTTGTGGAGCGGGATAACTGTAGCTGTGTGCCACTCAGTGGGCACGAAGCCTGAGGTGAGGCTATGATTAAACATGACACTTAGGTGAGGTGCCAGTTCATTTTGTAGTTCATGTAGTACACAGCCTGGGATGTCATCTGGTCCCATGGATGCTGTATACTTAGCTTTGGAGAGTGCGGTTTCTACCTGTGTGGCCGTGATTATTGGAATTTGGCAATCTTTTGGTATTGAGATGAGCCCTTTAGGGGGTGAGAGTGGGGTGAAGTTGGCACTAAATCGATCTGCCAGGATATTGGCAATATCCTTGGGATCAGTATATGTAATGCCATTCTGTTGTAGCTCAGAGCAGATCTGAGCATTGCCATTTAAATTCTTGACATAACTATAGAATGCCTTGTGGTTGTCTTTGGAATCTTTGGCAGTTTTATTTTCGTAACTAGCTTTTGAGGATTTTATGAGGGATCTCAGCTTTTTACTGAGGTTGATGAGGGAGTTTTTTGCATCCTGGTATTTTCCTCTTTTTTGCAACAGTTTCTTCCTTCTGTTGTATAGTTTGTTTATAGCAGGGGACCACCAGATTGGCTTCCTTTTTTTTGGAGAAGAGCATCTTGGTTCTATTTGGGATGGCACGATTCATGCACGAGTGGATGTGCTTGTACAGTGCCTTAGTGCAGGATTCTGCAGTCGAACTTTCAGATCCCGTCTGCTTGGGTGTTGTAAAGTTTGTCACTTCTGACTTCAGTAGCTTGAAGTTGGCTTTGGAGAAGTTTTTTTAAGGAGGTTTCCTTACTGGGGGGGGGGTGGGATGTGGATGTCAAGGGTGATTTGCTTATGGTCAGGCCTGACCAATGAGGGGGTGACCACTGGTGTGGAGCATCTATCTCCCATGTTGGTAATGACCAGGTCTAGGATATTGGAGCCCCTGGTGGGACAATGGATTAGTTGATCCAGGGTGTTAAAAAGACTAAAAGGCTTTTTAAAATCAAGTTAAAAATGCTAGAATACATTTAAAAATATCAATGTTATAACTTATCTAAAAATGTAACTCACTTCTCCAAAAAAAAGATTAACTGAATGGTTAAATAATTTACTTTAAAAGTTATATGAATGAATATGTATGTTATGTAAAATAGCAGACATCAGCAGCAGTCAGTAAATGAATACATTATAAAAAGTAATCATTTGGCGCCCTCAAGTGGCCAAAGTGTAATTCACAGACAAAAGTATGTGTATGTACAATATACATAATACACATACCACAAATTAACTGTGAAGTGTGGGTTTAATAATGAACATTTTCATTTTTATAACTTGGCTGCCCTGAGTTTTAAGAGGGAAACAATGGATACACTTTCATTTAATCCTGGTGGAATGGTAGCCTGTAGAGTGATTTGCCACCAACGTTCTCTATATTCCACTCTCTCTTCCCATTGTCCCCCCTCTTGCTTCTTTCTTGATTCCTTCCAAGACAAAAAATAAGAATCTAGCATTCATACAAACTAAGGAATGTTTATAAAGGGCATTAGTTTGCTTTTTGTTTGATATATCATAATAATGTTCATATATATGCCTTTTTAATTTACGTTCCGTCTTACCCACATAAAAGGACTGACATTTTTCACACAAGGCTAAATATACCAGTCCACTCGATTCACAGTTAAAATAATCATTGCTAGTTAAAGTCGCATTTCTACTGTTTAAAAATATTTCTGCACCATTGCTTTTATAATTACATGGTATGCACCGTCCATATTTATAAGTGCCAAACTTTTTTCTAAAATTGTTTTGCCTTATCATTTTCTAAAACATTTTTCAAATTATGACAGTTCTTATACGCAAACCTCAACTCCATTTTTGATAGTTTTTCTAAATCTGTGAGGCTAGTGAACTTTTTCCATTCTGAGCTAATAATGTTCCTGATTATACCAGTACTAGTGGTATACTGTAATACCATGGCTTTGCTGTATTCATCTCTCTGATGATGCTCCTGATGATGTAGGACTTTGCCTGCCACGGCTGTTCTGTCTGTGGAGTGGCATATCTGTACTCCATCATGTAAGGCTTAACCTCACATGGCTTTTCTGTCTGTGGGGTGACGTATCTGCACTTCATCAATGATACCGCAGTTGTTGTGTCCTTCGGCTTTTCCCAGTTAGGGGTTGCCACAGCGGAACTCCGATCCGCTAATGATTGGCAGTAGATTTTTACATGTCGAGTTGCCAGCCCTGACGCACAACCTTCAATGAAGGTACGCCCATTCATGCATGTCTCCACACAGGAGACGCTCTAGCTGAGAATCGAACATGACAACATCTTACTGTGAGGCAACAACGCTACCGCAGCACCACCACCGCAGTTATCAATGATACCACAGTACAAGCAGAAAATGATTGATTTCAACAATTGGCTAAGTTTCTGGTGTCATTCTAAGAGGATCCAGTATCTATCTGCCTGGGATGACATGATTGACAGACCTCGATGCTTTGCCAGAGATGGGCTGCATCTGTCACCCCTGGGCTTCTGGATATTGGCTATGGCTCTTGCCACCCCTATAGTGCCTTTTTTAGGTGGTGTTCCAAAAACCAAATTACCACTGTAACAGCTGCAAACAAATTCAATCTGAGGGTCATGCTGCTCAATGCTAGAAGTCTAAATCTCAAAATGCACTCGCTCAAAGCACTCCTTAAAATGGAGAACATCAACATTTGTGCTGTAACAGAGACCTGGTTCAAGGCAGCAGAAAGCACCCTAGCACTACCAGGCTATAACTCATTCCACACCTTTCGGCCCCAGAACTTGGACCGAAGCTCCAAAGGTGGTGGTGTTTCCATATTCATAAAGGATGTGCACACCTCCAGACTGGTAGCCCAACATAACCATCAGAGATACTTCAGGTGCAGCTAACATTAGGTAAGACAGCGATTTAGGCCATGGCTTGCTATAGGTCCCCAACCATGTCCCAAGACTCACACTCCACGTTCCTAAGCACCCTGGAGAATATTAGGGTCCACCCTAACACTCTTATACTGGGTGACTTCAACTACCCCTCCATTAACTGGGAAAACTACTCATGTACCAATACACTTGCCCAACGTTTCCTGGAATTCATTAATTCCAGTGCCCTGGACTAGCTCGTTCTTACCCCCACTAGAGATAGCAACATCCTTGACCTGGTCATTATTAACATGGGTGAACATTGCTCTACACCAAAAGTCAGCTCCTTCCTGGTTAGAGCCGACCACAAACTAATCACCTTGGAAATCCACAACCCTCCCACCCCACCCCACCCTCGCAAAGGTAACTGCCATGAAAAACTTCTCCAAAGCTAACTTTGGGCTCCTAAAGACAGAAGTGGCTAACTTCACGGCACCCATGCAAATGGAGAATAGCTGCATGACCGCCGAATAATACACCAATGCAACTGTACGAACACGCACACAAATGCATGAATCTCACCATACCCAATAGAACCAGGACGCTGTCCTCCAAAAAAAGGAAGCCAATCTGGTGGTCCACAGCCATAAAAAAACTCTACAACAGAAGGAGGAAATGGAATAAGGTGAAGTCTCAAGATTGGAAAAATTCCCTTATCAACCTCAACAAAAAGTTGAGATCCCCTCATCAAAACCTCTAAAGATAGCTATGAAAACAGAATTGCAGCAGATAGTAAAGACAACCACAAGGCCTTCTATAGTTATGTAAAGAATCTCCATGGCAATACCCAGATTTGCTCTGAGCTACTGCATAATGGTACCTCCTATACCGAGCCAACAGATATTGCCAATATAATGGCCAACAGATTCAGAGCCAACTTTACCTCTCTCCCCCCAAAGGGCCAATCACAATACAGTAGATTGCCAGGCACTCAGTATTACAGCTGCACAGGTTAAAACAGCACTGTCCAAGGCCAAGAATACAGATTCTATGGGACCTGACAATATCCCTGGCTGTGTTCTACATGAACTACAGAGTGAACTAGCACCTCACCCATGTGCCCTGTTCAATCACAACCTCAATTCAGACTTTGTCCCTACCGAATGGTGCACTGCTACAGTAATCCCTCTCCACAAAGGAGTAGCAACTACAGACCCTGGGAACTATCACCCCATTAGCCTGATGAGTCTGATATGCAAAGCTATGGAACGCATCATCATGGACCTAATAAACAAGGATATAGGGAATCTCCAAACTCCGGATCCCGCACAGTTTGGTTTTCTGAAGGGTAGATCATGCCTGTTCAACTTGGTCAACTTCTTTGAGTCAGTCACCAGAGCTGTGGATGAAGGCAATGTGGTTCATACAGCCTCCACCTTGATATCGCCAAGTCCTTTGATACCATTCCCCACTCAGGAATCATAGAAAAACTCACTAAGCTAGGCATCAACCCCTATATCACTAGGTGGGTTGCAAACTGGCTCACAGTTAGAACCAACAGTGTGGAAGTAGCTGACTCCAAGTCAGACTTCCGATCAGTCACAAGTGGAGTCCCACAGGGTTCGGTCCTGGGTCCTCTCCTGTTTGGTATCTACTTCTCTGAAGTCCAGGCAAACATGAAAGGACTCTGGCTGGCAAAGTTCCCAGACAATTGCAAGTTGGGAGCTATTATTAACTCCCCAAGTGATGTTGGCATCCTACAGAAAGGTCTCACTGAGACCAACAACTGGCGTCAGAACCATGGCCTTAAGCTCAATGCCAAAAAATGGGTCATCATCCCCTTTGGGAAAAACCCGGTTCCCATGAATTACCACATTGATGGTAGTCTGCTGAACACAGAAGGCATTATAAGAGAATAAGAGATCTGCAAACACAGGTTGACAGCAACCTCTCTTTTGACCACCACATTGCCACTGTGGTCAGAAAGCCGTTCTGTGTGGCAGATCTCATTACTAAGGGTTTTGCATCCAGGAAGAAAGAGGTCATTGTCTCCCTCTACTCTTCTCTCATTAGGCCAATCATCGAGTACAATGACCCATTTGGCATGTACCTCACTAAACACCTGCAACAACTGGAGAGGCCACAAAAGTACCTCACAAAGAGGATCCTAGGCCTTAAACACTTGTCCTATATGGACAGACTCAAAAAAACCCCAACTATTCTCTGTCTCATATCGCTTACTTAGAGGCGATCTCTGTTTGACTTACAAAGCCATGTCTGACCCAGCTCTGTTAGAAATGCTACATCTAAAAAAATCCCAATGCCTCCACAACCACATGCTCCAGAGACCTCAACCTCATTACCAAAAATCAACAGAATGTACTGGAGGGACAGGTTCATAACCCAGAGACTGCCCGTGCTGTGGAATAGACTTCCCATATGTGTCAAACAGAGCACTTCACTAGCCCTCTTTAAGAGAAATCTTGATGAGTGGATGGGAAATATAAAATTCACCTTGGCGATCACTCCAGTGGCTTTACGCGACAGAGGCACTGGGGACTAAGGTCGGGTGGGACGATGCCAGGGTAATCCATGATGCCAGAGTAATCCTATGAACTAGGCTTGTAAAGGCTCCAGGGCCATTAGCCTAATACACACCTATGACCCTATGAACCTATGTAGGGCTTTTATCTCAGAAGGTATTTGCACCAGTGAAACACACAAACACTGCAAATGGTGTGGAACCCACAACAGTATAGGAAAATTGTGTTCAGAAAATTATAAAAAAATAGTAACATACAAAAAAATCAGCGACAGTGAAATGCACTTCCTTACATGGAAAGACCTTCTCACCTTAGCAAACCTACTTTACACTTCACCTGCATGGATTCCCTATAAGTGGAAGAGGGTGAGGAATCTTTGTCCTCCTTTATTAAAAGATTCATAGGAGGGGAAACCACAACAGTATATAAAAATTTGTTCAGATTATAAAATAGAGGTAATCCAGAAGGTCCAAGTCAAGTCTGGTATCCCACCTGTGACCCAGAGGATGACAGGACTAGCAAGAAACAGAGTACAAATGATCTGGGAGACTCTGTCTCTGATACCCTCCCTGTAGGAGAAGGTGCCTTATTGCAGTTTATTTTAGTTAAGAAGGTAGATGGACAACTGTTTTTGTTCTAATGTGGAGCAGCATACCTGTATCACATTATTTAGGGCTCTTATAAAAATAAAAATAAATTATAAATTATAAAAATAAATAACGTACAAAGAAGCAACAATAGTAAAGCACACTTTATTACATTGTAGGACATGTTCACTTCAGCAAAACTGGATTACCCTTCACCTGCACGGATTACCTATAAAGGTAAGAGGGTAAAGAATCGTTTTCCTCCTCAGTCAAAGGAGGGAGCAGTTTTGGAGTTTAGAGCCTTTTTACACAATCAGTTATATTTGTCAATCATCAGGCTTGCCTCCACAAGATGCTAAATTTAGTAAAACAGCTACTATAATTATTATGAACTAAGACCAGCCAACACCTGAAATGTCCTTCCCTAAGAAGATTTATCAGAAACTCTTATCATAAGCTGTGAGAAGTGTTTCTTCTGTAGTAAGATTTGTGGAATAAGAGTTTGGGATATCCGGATTCAGATGAACTTTTGTATAAATTCAATAAAGAAAACAACTCTGTTAGTCTTTATCGTCAGATCCCATAATGTTGGCTCCAGAGCAGAATGTGTGGAAATCCAAATGTTATGATTTACTATTAGTGATCTTTCTTCAAAGAAGTGCTTTTATGTTAAGTATCTTGCAGAAATGTATTTTCTAAGGTTCTAAGAGTTTAAGTATTCCATTTATAAGTGCATTATTCACCATAGTCAATGCCAAATAACTAAAAAAAAAAAAAATTAAGCCTTATGTTATAAAATCCATGCAGAAGTGTAGTTAATGGATCAATGAAGCCTTTTAGGTATTTCTGTATTGGCACGGATTTAAAGATATATCTTTTTTTTGTGAGAAGAGTGAATGAATGTAAATCTAAGCAAGATAATCGGGAACTTTGACAGTGAAAGCCATTCTGTATTTAGATATTTAAAAAAAGTGGCCTTTCCTGTATGTCTTCTACTTTTTTGTCAATGAATTAATCTACTTTATAGTTAATGAATTAAAAAAAAACATGTTTTCCAAGATTCCTTAGCACAGGGTATTATTGTAAGTGCAAATGTTCATCTCAAAGTCACCTAAACTAACATTTTTCTTTTGTTACGGGGCATGAGCACGCCCTGATATTTTATTTTCTGATAATAGGCAAGCAATACCAAGAAATGTTCACTTATTTTCTGCAAACAAATATGACTGTTAAAGAAAAATATACAGTGTAGTAGACTAAGAACACTTTTTTAGATCACAGCTAGTTTAAAATGAGGACCAGAATTCCAAAAAATAACCATGCCAGTATTACTTGAGCAATGCCGTACTGTCTAATAGTGCAATAGTGACAGTACACAATTTCAAGCCATGGTAAAGCTGTAGTGCACAACATCTCATTAAACATGTAAACATGCGTGCACAGAAGGATGCACAGTACCTGTCTGCTGTGGTGCTAACACCTCCAGTCCTTCCAATGAAGTGAAACTATGTATGCTATCAAAAAATGACATATACCTTTTTTCACACTGCTGCCCATATAGCATAGTAGATTTGTTCATCATGGTAGAGTTATTGTTTGAATCTACCTTACTGTCAAGGGAGCCCGCAGGATTTTTTCCAGGGGGGTGCAAAACCCAGAGCCCCGCCCATGCAGCCCCGCCCACGTAGCCCCACCCCTACCCCCGCTGCCCCTCCCCCTACCCCACACAGCCCCGCCCCCACACAGTCCCTCACATACATACACACACAGCCATTCCAGCAGTGTCCCATTACTTGGTTATTTCTCATCATTTGCCACAGACACTGTTCAAATCTATCAGTATGCATACTGTCTTATGCTTTACTTCTACAATGATTACAGATATTTGGATTTAATTCACAACTTTTATTTCAAATTTTATAGCAGAAACACTGCAGCATTTCACATTTACTAAACAAAGCAACAGTCTTGCAATGAAAACAGACTTAGCATTAAAACTTCTCTGCTTTTGATACTCACATTGATGGAAACAGCATTGAAACCCACATTCAAAGAGAATGACAAGAGAATGAATGGAATAATAGTGGCCTACATACTTATAATTTGTGCAGTAATTATATGAGGTTGGTGACTTTATGCACAGCCTTCATTGCCAGCAATGGTCATAATACCTGTAACCATATGAAGTTGTATATTGTTGACAATATAATTTTAACAAATGCAGGGATTGAGGTTTTCAATGTCCCAAACAATAAAGTAGCATTACATGGTTGTCATGTTACTTGTTTATGCCATTCCACCTCTTTCCTATTTTAATCTCTATGTTGTCCATTTTGTTTGTGTAATTAGTTGAAAAACTCACATAAACACATGTGGGCATAAATGGCTTATAAAACAATTTTCCAACTTTTCTAAATTATCTATTGCATGATATTTGCCATATGCCATCATCGGTCAACAATGAACAGAGAGTAATGACCTTTTTACCCTTTAGTTTAATGTTAGTTGGGATGTTTTGTAGGCATCTTAACTTTTGCAGGCATCAACTGGGTTTAAATACCCTGTGTTTCTGAAGTACAACCAAACTATGCCCTTACAATGTGCTGAAGTCAGAAAAAGGCAGAAACATGCATGTCCACAGCTAGTGAGGTTTGGCTTTCTTGGTTGGAATGTAACCATAAAGAATTAAAAAGTAAAAAAGTCATGGACATTCAGAAGCCATGTACATGATACACTTGATGTCATTAAGCGGTCATTTTAATATGTCACATAGGCCTGGATTACAAGAGGTTTAATGTATCACACAGTGAAAGCTCTAACTTGGCTAGGAATTTCTTGAAGTTTTTACTGAATGGTTGGTCTGTGTGAACTTTTACCCTTTGGTTTTAAGGCTAGTTATTATCATATAACAAAAAATGAAGAAAATGCCCAAGCATTCTCTAAGAATTTGCCATTAGTCGCACACCAAACTTTAGAATCCTTGCAGGTCAGTAAACAAATCTAGCATTCAAAACAACACAAACTTAACATGCAAGAGGATTATGTTCTCTGTAACAGATGGCAAGGTTCAATGTATTAATGATAGGAATTTTTCATTTAATTGCACTGAGTGCATGCTTCTAATCAACTGAAAGTGGGATTTTGTACAATATTGTTTCCACCCTTTAATGGCAGTCCTTTACAAGGATCATCTTTGGACACTTTTTCCTCTGTGAGTTGCAATGACATACCTGAATAAATGACACTCTGTTTGTCAGACTGTGACTGAGTTATGCATGGGTTTAAATCCTGTCAGGTGGATTTGCTTTATATTGATGACCACTATTATGATAAAGTGAAATGTTTTGTTGACTTGTGAAAGGTATGTAGCATGCATAGCTAATATTCTGCTTAGTGATATTTAACATGTTACCAAGTGACAAAAGCAGAACACACAGCCCCACACACACACACACACACACACACACACACACACACACAGGTCCAAGACATTAAAATAATATATCTTTTAATTTTGAAATTGTGTACGATGCTTGTAAAAAAGCTGCAGTATTAGGCATAGGTGGAAGCAAATAACAGTTCTCATCTTATGAACTGAAGAAAAATTATTTGGCCATACTAATAATTTGTTGATTGTTTTGCAAGTGAGATTAAACTGGAGGCACTCCAGAAAGCAATAATGATATCCATGACGTGGCAGAGTTGAAGATGTTAAGATTTGCACTGGGTGTGACGAGGATGGACAGGATTAGGAATAAGTATATTAGAGGGTCAGCCCAGGTTGGAAGGTTTGAAGACAAAGCCAGAGAGGCAAGATTACATTGGTATGGAAAAGTGCTGAGGAGGGATGCAGACTATATTGGGTAAAAGATGCTAAGGATGAAGCTGCCAGGTAACAGGAAAAGAGGAAGGCCTAAGATAAGGTTTATGGATGTGGTGAGAGAGGACATGCAGGCGGTTGGTGTGACAGAGCAAGATGCAGAGGACAGGAAGAAATGGAAACAGTTGATCTGTTGTGGCGACCCCTAACAGGAGCAGCCGAAAGAAGAGGAAGAAGATTAGAAAGATGATAAAGTATACAAAAACTACAAAATGGCAGAAGAATTTAACACTATTACGATGAAAACAAAAGACTAAACAATTAGAATGAAATAAATAATGATTTGTTTATGGTATATATGAAGTTATAAGTATGGAAGAGTTTAATCCAAATCCATGAGTTATTTTCCAAATATGTAAAAGCTACAGAAAAAAATAATTTTACTGAAACAGTAATAGATTAAAGTTCACTGCTATATTTGTGACTATGTCTATTTGCTTAAAAATGGAGATACAATTATTGAAGTCTAAGGTTGTTTATTTTTGATGCATGCATATTTTCCTGAAAAACATTAACAAAGGACATTACTTCTGAAAATCTAGAGTGTGGGGGAGGAATGTAATGTGGAGTGAACAACTAAGTCACCAGCAGTGTCTCTCAGGGCTCTAAGTGACTAACTTACGTTGTGAGCCAAATTCATTAACAAACTCTGCCAATAACTGCAAATTGGAAGCAGTTATTAAATCCCATTCCACTACTCATATCTACCAGCAAGGGATGGACCAAAGGCATGCTTGGTATGTTAATCATGAGCTTACCCTCTACCCTCAGTGCCAACAAATGGAAACTCTATCATCACTACAACTCATTTTGTAAATCACATTCCACTGAAATCAGACACAGTCATCAGGGACTTTGGAGAGCTGTAACTAGGAAAAAGCATCTGTTAGGTAGTACAAACACTTGCCAATAGAGTGCAAGGACAGTAGTGACATTCATTTAAGAAGCTGCAGGTGAAACCATAGCTTCTTTGAGTGCCAATACTGCATTTGCAGAGCTCAGTGGATGAGCTTTTCTGTGTTCAGCTTTGGAAAAGCTTTTCTTTCCTTTAGTTTGGACTGTGGGGTGCCATTCTAGGGAAATGTTCAAGGCATTACAAGGGCTAACCATGGCTCTGGTCTTGGGTACCTAAGACTCTTCTTTGATAAACACATTTCTGTGATACTTACAAAATAATTCTTGTTTGTGCAACTTATACTTTGTAGTATCTCTCAGAGGTCCAGATAAGTTATAGTCCCACTTTGCACCTCTTACTTTTTAAGTCTATCATTGAATATACTGCCTTCTTCAGTATGATCCCCACTAAGCATGTAAAGTGTTGCAAGAAGTCTTATAGCTTCCTCAAGAAAATACCTCCAGTCATAGTACATTCACATGCTCTGATAAGGATAAAGCTGCTAGTCTATCTATTCAGTATAACAAGTGCATAAATCAATGTAGACCTCTCCTGAAAAATGTGGTTCCTCATTCCTATTATATGGACAGAGGCTGAGGTATTCACACATAAAATACGAGTAACCATAACACTTATTCATAAACAAATAAAGTGCTGATAGTCCTATACCATGGCAAAGAAATCCGAGGCAGTCTATACAATTATTGACAAGTGGCAGCATCTATGCCACCCCATACAGACACACAGACACACAGACACACACACACACACACACACACACACACACACACACACACACACACACACACACACACAAACACACAAACACACAAACACACACACACAAACATTTCAACCTCTTAGCTCAAGAATCAAGAAGAAAGCTAGAAAAAAAATTGGAGACAAAGGACAAAAATCAAGGACAGATACCAACCATATATTTTACAAAGCCTATTATTCCAGCAACTTTCTATTGGCAAGCTTGTTATGAAGGCTATACACAAGAACTCAAAGCATTTATGGTGAAAACAGAAATCCACTGAATATCTTACATTTAGTTAAAATACAGCACTGATTAAGAAGACACTGAAGCATCAATAATGCATTATTATGAATGATTTCAACTACCCAACAAAAAAGGGAGTAAATCCCATATTCCATAATCAGGGATGTATTTTAAATATAGCTCTTTCCTAAGGCTGTTATAATAGTGGGGCTTGCATTAACTTGCATTTCTAAAGAATATGAAATCTGACAATAAATGTATATGCACCAGGAGAAAGTTTTTAAACAGATGTAGACAGATGCCCCCAGTTGTCTCTGCAGTCCATTAACTATTACATTAGTGATGTCAGGCATCTGGCTATCACATACCAGCTTTCTGATCGGAGAGTTTCAATGTCACTAGACATGCTGCCTTTTGAGTAGGCAGTGCAGGTGCCATTCTGAGAACTGCTCAAGTCATGCTATAGGCAAGAATGAGTTAAAGTCAAATATAGTACACCACAGCATCTGTAGCACAATTCATGCTGCAGATGCAGGCCACCTGTAGATGTGACATCCATTTTTGTCAGTATATCTGCTGATATAATGTGAACCGGGAGTTATTAATTGCACAGTTGCACCATGATCGTGTAATTGTGATGAAGTGGTTATTACTGAACAGCATGTAAAAGTGCTGTAGTGCAATGATAGAATAAATGTTAATAAAGTGTAATTTGCACATACTACATTAGCTGTATTATACATGTATTGTACCTAGTTTTTGAGATGTATGGATTGCATGTCACACTGCTAAAATGCAAACTATTTTGGATTTGAACCCCTCCTTGTCTAGCACAAATTATCTTGACTTATATACCAGTTAATTGTGCCACAGATGAAGTTCTACAATCACTGACAGAAAGCACACATTTCAATGGCTATCATTAACTGGTATGTGAATGAGAATGACCATGGTTATGAGGGATTACAACAGTAAGGGAATCAAAAACTTCCTACTGTGAAACTGTCCCATCAAGTAGACCTTTTTACATCACTTCTCTACAGTAAGTCATTACTGCATGTCACTAATTTCTTTTCACAATGATACACCACACTAGATTTAAACCACTGTCAGCCTAAGTAATTTTTTGACTTGTGCACTAGCTCCTGACACCACTAAAGAAATTATGTAACAGATGTCAGAAGGCACAGATTTGAAAGAAGTGGTACAAAATTACAGGAGAATGTCAAGGGATCAGTGTTAGATACCAGTAATCAGTGTAACATAACCCTCTGCATACATTTCTGACAAGTTAAACATTACATCATAGGTTCATAGGTTCATACTAGGCTATCTGCCCGAGGGCATTTACAAGCCTAGCCCATAGTTTTGTGGCTTACGCCACCCCTTTAGTATGGGGAACTATACCCATTATTTTGCTGTGCAATGAGCAATCAAGACTGTTACAATTAAACTAATAGTACCCTGGATCTCTCTTAGGCATTCCAGTTGCTCTCTATGAACCCCAAGATTCCTTTCATTCTGGTCTGGAACTGCAAAGAGAGGGTATATTAAAAATGTGTATGATACCATGCATTAACAGGTTGTAAATATAGGTGAGGTTACATTTACAGTACCAAGATGCTTACCAGGGTCAATGGCCAAAGCGTTCAGGATTTTGACTGTTATCACTATGTGTGGGATGCAAGTAGCATGGGTAACAGACTTCTCCAAATGATTACAGGCATCAGTTTTGTATATAGACCCCTGTAGGAGCCTGCAGATATAATGCTTACTGAGGGTCACAGAAAGATCTGTCTTTTGTCGCACTACATCTGTGGTCTAAAAGGAGCACTGCCTTTCACTTCCCAGCCACAAGTCTCTCCATGTAAGCTGTTAGGATAATGGCACTGAATTAGTACCCAAACAAACTATGCAATTCACACTCTTTGCACAGAGATAGGAAAAGGTGAGAACTGCATTTTCATGATGGATGATGAAACAAATGTAATACATACACTCTCCTGTTAATGCTCCACTGACATGGTAAGGTGTTAAATATTGCAGACCCTGGTATCTGTTTGTTGCTGATAATATATGCTCAATAGAACTCCAGCTTAAGCTTGTTGATAATGGCTTAGCAGATGCATTTACCTGGACAGATTTAAATTCCACAGCATGCTCACATGGAATGATTTGAAAAACATTTGAGTTGAGCATACTCATCAGGACCACTATGGAAAAACACCTAATATACTAATGGTTAGATAACCCTAACTGTCTAGCTCTTATAAATTTACATGTCTACAGCTTCTATATTCCATAGGAAGCACACAGTTGCAAGTGACTGCCAACAGTATGGTGGCATACAAGAAGGGCATTTTTAATAAAGACTCTCCACATGCCATACTGCAGTACTGTACATCTCATATGGAGGATAATTCATGTGAGGTGATACAGTTTAAATATTTAGTAGTCAAAATGTAATGGGGTTTCAGTTTCAGACATGGAGGTGCAGTCCAGAGCACCACTCACTCTCACACACTCAAGTGAAGTGTGCCACGCCAGTTTTGCGTTTTGGCGCCAAGTGTTCAGTCAGTCACCTTCAAAAGTACAAAAAAAAAACAACCTACCTTCTCTTCTTGTAATAATACCAACACCATACGCACCACCACCAGTCCAGTTCTTCCACCACTCACCACACGAAACACGATGGTTTGGTTCGCTCCTCCTGAGCATGAAATCGTCAAATTCCACTTCCACCGATGTCCACCTGCAGTCAGTCTTCTTCCATCAAATTGCAAGTTGCAATTGCAACTCTGTGACGCGAATAACGCGCGATTACTTGAAGTCGAGTTGTCTTCATGTCAGACTCGCGTCAGTCATGTGACTGCCTGGCACGCCATCTCCAGTAACAGTTCAGGCGACGGGGAAAACGGGCTAAAAAACAAAGTAAGTGGGAAAAAAAAAAGTCTGTATAGCGGAAAAAAAAAAAAAAAAAGTGTGTATAGCGCTAAGTGTGTATAGCGCTAAGAAAATCCAGGGGGGTGCAAGTGCACCCCCTTGCACCTGCCTGCGGGCGCCCTTGCTTACTGTTCAGATGCTGGCAGTATTCCCAGGAAGAAAGTATATGGCTAATTTGTATTAGCCATGTCTCTCCATAAACTGCTGCATTTGCATATGGCTTTGCTAGGGGGATTACTGTCCATACCACAGTCCAGTGTCTTCATACCGCTGTAGTGGTTCAGTGGTGTATGAATCATTCAGCCATAATGCACTGCGAAAACCTGCAGAAGAAAGGTTAATGCAGTCCATTATGTCTTTCAGAATCTTAGGTATTTATTTATGTTGTTTTTTTTTGCTTACAAACACGACTAGAAATAAAGTCATGTATTTCTATTTCATTTTTTTTTTGCTTCCATAGATACACTGTATGTATTTACAACAATAAATAATAAAGACTAGGAGTTGTAAAAACCCTTTTCTATTTTGTTCTGAAAACAATCTTCTGTCATAGGTTCATAGCTTCATAGGTAAGTACTGGGCTAGCTGCCCTTGCAGGCCATTTTAAGCCCAGCCAGTTTCCCTTTTTGTGACTTGAATTAACCTAACCCATTTCGTTATAGATTGACCTTACCAATTCCTTGGTTGGTAATTATATGTTACCCTTAATTAGAATAACTAGGTTTATACCATAAACAATATGAGAGGACCCACATTATTGGAAGACAGTACTTGTTTTTGTCCTCTCTGTTGTATTTTGTGCACTGTATCAGTTTACTTCTGTGAATCAAAGATTGGTACCATGCCTATGTTTTAATTTTTTTTATCTGTTTACTTAGATTTGGCCTAGGTCATGCTGAAGCTAGTTTACATCATTACACTATCCCAGTTATTAAACAGTAAATTAAAATAAATGCAGGTCTGTAGGTCACAGCGTAACAGCTGTGTGTTTAAACCATTGTGCAGTACAGCAGCTGAATGGTCTACACAATCTGATGGTGTCTGTGTGTTTATCCCCAAAGCTGTAACTAAACATTTCCTAATTATACCCATCCTGTAGTATCTCCCAAACCTTGGAATAATCCTCTTCAGTTATCTGAAAGTGCTTGCCTGTCGTCTTACCACTCTAGTTTCGCAGCTCTCAGCAATCACTTATCACAGAACTAAAGCAACACTTCTGTGACACTGAATGCTAACAATAAACGTATTTATTAATTCATGAAATCATAGAGAAGTGACCTATATCCCTAAACCATCTAAACTGCAAGCTTTTAGCATGCTTTGGCCATGCAAATAACCTGCCTTTTTATCAGCGGAACAGAAGTGTATAGCTTGTGACACTGAAGTTAATGGTAATTGGACATTCCATGTAAATGTTTGGATTTCAGAGTCATACTGGATATATGCAATTATGATAATTTTTTGTTATTACTAAAATGTATCCTTTGTTATCATCTGACAGGTGAGAGACTATTCTGGGACATATACACTCAAGCTCATTCCTTGCACAACAGCTCCACATCAGGAGTACAGCATTCCACTCGTCTGTAATCCTCGAGAGCCAGTCACCTTTGATCTTGATATCCGATTTCAACAGGTAAAAAATCAATGAATGTATGCTGTTGTACAAGTTACTATTATGGACAGGTATGCAGCTCCAACAGGAATAAAGAAACAGGAGCTTTTTTTTTATTCTGCCATTTCTCCCACCTGCATTCAACACTGATTAAACATATAAATATTGTTGTAAATGTGTGCATAAAAATAAAGCCATGAAATATCAATAATTAATTGTAAGTATGCATGAACTTTTCAAATGGGTGTTAATATTTATGTTTAAGTTTGCACAAACTGTAACATTGTTAAACTTAGTTCTTAAAACAATGTATTTATGCATGCAGCGGTCTATTGATTAGCTGTATAAAGTTTACTAACCTTCATGCCCAGGTCATGGATGATATGCATTCCTGGATTAACCCATCTACCTGCTTATCAAATCTAAGTAAATAAAGAAATACAGTCTTTGTTCTGGTGCTAAAGCTTAGGGACATTTGATTAAGTTTGAAGAAAGGCGCCCAAAGCAAATATATAGTTAAATATCCAGGGACAGTGTGATATTAGGTGGTTAAGTATGTAGGGAGAGTGTGATATGCGATTAAGGATGGAGGGAGAGTATGATATCACATGATTAAGTAAGCAGGGAAGAGTGTAATATTATGCAGTTAAGCTTGTATGGAGACTGTGATGCTGTGTGATTGAATATGTAGGGACAGTGTGATATTGGAGAAGATATTGCTAATTTTCCTGTTCCTATTTTTTTATTGTAAATTATTTTATAGTTAGTGTCTAGCTGAAGGTTTCTTTTGCTACCGCTTTGTTTTTGATAGAGCATTATTATGTTGACTTAGGGAAGAGGATTAAGTGCATAATCTGATAATGACCTGTTTCCTGTAGTCCAGGGTTTGATTCTCACAGCTTCAGTTTGTCTGTTGTTTGAGTCTGGGCAAGTTACTTAACCAGACAGTGCTCTGGGAAAATTGGACAAGGCTTCTCCATGGTCTCCTGGACTATATGACCGGTAACTACCTATGAACCCAGTCAGTTCAGCCTGATCCTTGTTGCTTACGAGACACAGAAAACATAAAGATAGTAGCTGGGCAAATATAACATCATGTCATACCATTCAGGGTGGCTTCATCATAGGCAGTTTAATTGGATGCATATCCTGAATGACAGTTCTAGTGACCACAGATGTTTAATTTATTTTTATTAAAAAAACGTGTGGCAGTCAGTAGAGAGGATTAAGGCTATGAACTATTAGCATGCTGATTCCTGTGTGCCATGGTTTGATTCCCTCAGCCTCCATTTGCTTGCCGAGTGCCCTTGAGCAAGTCAGTTAACCAGACCATACTTTCGGGTAATTGGGAAATCAGGCTAGGCTTCTCAGTGGTAGTGTTCTGGATTGCACTGGGATGTTGGCTGATCTGTGGTTGCAGTTTGATTTGTGTTATAGACATGAATGCTGCAGACAGGTAGTGGGATGACCTTTTGACATAAGTGGTCTTTGCACTTTATTCACAGTTGTCAGTCTGTGGAGTTAGCATATATAATATAGCATACATATATTTATCTGTCTATATCTATCTATATCGCCTGCTCATTCTATTGGGCACTAAAAGATCAAACGGGGAAGACCATGACCTTAAACACTTAACACTTGAGTTAGCCTCTTTTCAGTGTCATCGCACTCACTTAATGCCTTGCAATATTCAGAGTATTCATCTTTTTTTACATCTTACTTTTAAAACTGGTAACATCTAGGACTAAACTGCAAATAACTGGAGATCTTATGAACTGCTTTTCAGGAATAAGCTTGAGACTGGGGCTCTGTATTGTTCCTGGTGAGAGATGGAGCAGAGGGGCATTGTCTCCTAGCATTCATAGATATTCCCAATCACGATAAACCCTGAAAAGTGCTTCTTATGAACGAGCAGAGGATTCAGCTACTGCTTTGCTTCTGGTGAGAGAGGGAGCAGAGGGACAGTGTTTCCTGCTGGGTTCTGATTGGGCAGTATGTATGGCCCTTCACTGAGTGGTCTGGTTGCAGTTTTAGTGAGAACCTCTCCAGGGCCTTTGTGCAACTTGGCTGTCTGTTGCATCCAACTGCTGTGAGTTCTGTTCAGGGTATCTAACATAGGAAGTGTAATGAACCCATAAACGTGTTCTAATAGTACTTCTCAGGAAGCAGCTTGCAACTAACGCTAGTCTTTTGCTTCTGGTGAGAGAAGGAACAAAGGATCATCGCTTCCTTGCTGCACATAGTAATGTAGTGACCCACATTGTCTCCACTACCAGACAGACAGCACCTCCAGTAATGAACTTCAAACCTCATAGATGCTATTCCCCATTCAGCCCTCATTACTAACCACCTGAAACCATGGATTTCTACTTTCTAGCCTACAGTTGTCTCGTGTTTACTAGGCACTGCCTGTTACTTAAAACAATTGACACAATGTATGAGAGATGCAGTTATTTAATGCTATTAGAAGCAAAAGTCTCACATGAAGATGGTACAAATAACACATTTATTTATTTATATTAGTTTTCCAGGTTACAGCAGTGGCACTGATCTCCATGGACCTTTTTCAGACTCAGGCTGGGAGTGATGTCTGCTTAAAGTGACTTGCTCAGAGTCACAAACGTAGGCATTGGAGGCTAACAGAATCAAATCTTGTCCTGCTGGACCACAGGAAACAGCTCATGAACAGCTCCTTAATCCTTTAAGCCAACTGCTAGACTAACAGATTATCAGTGCCATACAACACCACACTAAATCTGTCACACACACACACACACACACACACACACACACACACACACACACACAGTTCAGACCAAACACATAGACCTTGCTGAAGCTCTTAAAAGTAACCTACCTAATATACAAACAACTCCAAAATGTAAAAAGAAACAAGTTTCCTCACTAACATCACAAACACACAAATACAGGCAGCACACACATTGAAACATACATCAAAGAGTCACAGCATCTCAATTCAAAAGCCCATAAGGCAAACTTCCACACAATCCAACATCCTAGTCATAGGTGAATCCATAGTGAGGCACAGTGATGCACCAGTCATGACGCGGGCAAGTCGAGAGCCTCACTCAGTTGCCTATCAGGTGCCAGGATTCACCACATCACACATGCATTCAAATCCCTGCATCACAAGTACACGTGACATAGTCGTAATGAACGTGGGTATAAATGACTTGAGACTTACCTCCCTGGACTATATGAAGAGAGACATAATAGTGCTCTTTAAATATGTCTCTGCAACAAGTATGAACCTAGCCTTGAGCAGCATGTTATCATCACTAAGAATGATGCCACAATATGAACAAAACATTACTCCCCCCAAGATTTTCCGTAGCTTCTTGTGTCATTCAAAGGGGGGTCCAATATATATATATATATGTGTGTGTGTGTGTGTGTGTGTGTGTGTGTGTGTGTGTGTGTGTGTTTATATATATATATATATATATATATATATATATATATATATATATATATGGTTCCCCTTTATAATTGCGAAATACTGCAATCTCGACTTTCAGTATTTTGAGACCATAAAGGTGAAAATACCAAACCTTCACAATCCCGAAACTACAAATCCCGAACACACAATACACCATACCACACATAAACCACAGCAACCATCGCACAAACAGTAAAAGACAGTACACTCACACTCAGATATTCCACAGTCCCTCGCGCGTACACACTCACACACACACGCACACACACACACACACACACACACACACACACTCACACACACACGCACACACACACACATCACACACATCACACACACATCACACATAGACAAACACCAACACATCCAACAATTACACACTCATGCATTCACCTTCCTACCCTAACCCACACATACAATTGGCAAACAATCTCACATACACTCAAACTCCCATCCAAAACCCTTACAAAACACTCACTTACCTTAGATTTCATGTAAATCCATACACAACACCGAACAACAACCAAACCAAACAGCGCACGACACATAACATAAAGCCGTAACTGCGAATTTGAGATATTCGAATTTGAGATTATGCACTTTCGATGTTTTAAAAATTCGCCTTTGTGGTCTCAAAATACTGAAATTCACAATTTCAGTATTTCGCGATTATAAAGGGGAACTATATATATATATATATATATATATATATATATATATATATATATATATATCAGCCTGGGAGGAGATGGTAGACAGTCCAAACTGCTTCGACAGGGATGCCATGCACCTATCCCCCCAAGGATTTCATATTTGGGTAAAACTGCCCCTGTAGTGACTTTTTTTAGGCACCATCAGTCCTCAAAAGCTTCCATCATAACAAAATTGAATTTAAATAACATAAAGGTATTGATGCTCAGTGCTAGGAGTCTTAACAAAAAAATCCACTGCTTACAAGCATTCCTTACCCTAAAAAAACAATATATGCATCATCGAGCAGATTAAGTCGGTGCAGGCTTTTAACTCCTACCTCATATTCAGGCTGACTGCACTAGATGAAGGCACTAAAGACAGTGTTTTTTTAATATTTGTTATAACACCACTTCTAGACGATTACATTTTATCACATCATGGCTAACTCTAGGATGCCCTGTATGTCCCATCAGCTGATAATTCCTGTGTTACTAGTATGGAGTCCATACGCACTTACCCAAACACCATTCTCTGGGGGGGGACTTCAGCATTCCTGTGTTACTAGTATGGAGTCCATACGCACTTACCCAAACACCATTCTCTGGGGGGGGACTTCAGCATTCCTGTGTTACTAGTATGGAGTCCATACGCACTTACCCAAACACCATTCTCTGGGGGGGGACTTCAGCATTCCTGTGTTACTAGTATGGAGTCCATGCACTTACCCAAACACCATTCTCTGGGGGGACTTCAGCATTCCTGTGTTACTAGTATGGGTCCATACGCACTTACCCAAACACCATTCTCTGGGGGGGGACTTCAGCATTCCTGTGTTACTAGTATCGAGTCCATCGCACTTACCCAAACACCATTCTCTGGGGGACTTCAGCATTCCTGTGTTACTAGTATGGGTCCATGCACTTACCCAAACACCATTCTCTGGGGGGGGACTTCAGCATTCCTGTGTTACTAGTATGGAGTCCATGCACTTACCCAAACACCATTCTCTGGGGGACTTCAGCATTCCTGTGTTACTAGTATGGAGTCCATACGCTTACCCAAACACCATTCTCTGGGGGACTTCAGCATTCCTGTGTTACTAGTATGGAGTCCATACACTTACCCAAACACCATTCTCTGGGGGACTTCCAGCATTCCTGTGTTACTAGTATGGAGTCCATACGCACTTACCCAAACACCATTCTCTGGGGGGGGACTTCAGCATTCCTGTGTTACTAGTATGGAGTCCATACGCACTTACCCAAACACCATTCTCTGGGGGGGGACTTCAGCATTCCTGTGTTACTAGTGTGGAGTCCATACGCACTTACCCAAACACCATTCTCTGGGGGGGGACTTCAGCATTCCTGTGTTACTAGTATGGAGTCCATACGCACTTACCCAAACACCATTCTCTGGGGGGGGACTTCAGCATTCCTGTGTTACTAGTATGGTGTCCATACGCACTTACCCAAACACCATTCTCTGGGGGGGGGACTTCAGCATTCCTGTGTTACTAGTATCGAGTCCATACGCACTTACCCAAACACCATTCTCTGGGGGGGTCTTCAGCATTCCTGTGTTACTAGTATGGAGTCCATACGCACTTACCCAAACACCATTCTCTGGGGGGGGGACTTCAGCATTCCTGTGTTACTAGTATCGAGTCCATACGCCATTACCCAAACACCATTCTCTGGGGGACTTCAGCATTCCTGTGTTACTAGTATGGAGTCCATGCACTTACCCAAACACCATTCTCTTGGGGACTTCAGCATTCCTGTGTTACTAGTATGGAGTCCATACGCACTTACCCAAACACCATTCTCTGGGGGGGGGACTTCAGCATTCCTGTGTTACTAGTATCGAGTCCATACGCACTTACCCAAACACCATTCTCTGGGGGGGGACTTCAGCATTCCTGTGTTACTAGTATGGAGTCCATACGCACTTACCCAAACACCATTCTCTGGGGACTTCAGCATTCCTGTGTTACTAGTATGGAGTCCATACGCACTTACCCAAACACCATTCTCTGGGGGGGGACTTCAGCATTCCTGTGTTACTAGTATGGAGTCCATACGCACTTACCCAAACACCATTCTCTGGGGGGGGACTTCAGCATTCCTGTGTTACTAGTATGGAGTCCATCGCACTTACCCAAACACCATTCTCTGGGGGGGGACTTCAGCATTCCTGTGTTACTAGTATGGAGTCCATACGCACTTACCCAAACACCATTCTCTGGGGGGGGTCTTCAGCTACTTCTGTTAACTGGGAGATGTATACATCCTCAAACATGCATGCCAGAAATTTTGGACTCCATCAAAATAAACTGTCTGGACCAGCTAGTCTGCACCCCAAGTAGATGCAATAAAATACTGGACTTGGTCCTTACCAGTATGGGACAGTTCTGCTCCCTGTGAATTGTACCACCCTCTCTGGGCAAATCGGACCACAAGTCAGTCGCATTCACCTTAAGGCCAAAGCCAGAAGCATCTTCCAGTATCTTAGTATTCACAGATTGTGCCAACACTAATCTACTGAAAGTGAGTGTTGACCCTGGCTAAATTCAGCATCCCCTTCCAACTCCATGAACACACTGGTTGCGCAGAATCCTTTACCACCAAGTTCTATGCGCATGTGAGTAGCTGCATCGATTCATCCATCTGCCCTCCTCCTAAGCAATTGGGATGCTAAATTAAAAAGAAAATACATGCCTGTGGTGGAACCCAAATGGAAACAGGCTGCATAATAAAAGAAAAAAAATCACTGCATGTAAAATCAAATTTAATTCTCAAGTATGTACTATTACAATGGAAAAATGCTGTCACTAAACTTAATAGGAAACTCTGGACCATGATCATGTCAGACAAAGATAGATATGAGGTAACAATACATACCTAGGATAAGGACAACAGGTAAGCCTTCTTTAGCTATGCCTGTGTTTGTGTTAGAAATTTTAGAAAGAATGTCCAGCACAGTGCAGAGCTAATAGAAAATGATATCATGTACTCGGACCCAGAGGACAGGAAGTCTACTAGCAGATAAAGTCAGCTATAACTTCACCCTCCCCTACATTCCCATATGTCATACCTGCATCTACACCCTCAAAATCTTCCTGCATTTACACGCCCAAAATCTTCTAAGAACAACTCCTTAAGGCACTGTCCAAGGCCATGAAGACTGGTTCTATTGGGCCAGATAACCTGCTGGGCTGCCTACTGGCCAACCTCAAACAAGATCTATCAGACCCCCTACAAAGGTTATTTAATGTTAGGTGTCAAACAGGCCTTGTGCTACATGAATGGAGGACAGCATCTCTCATCTCATGGCACAAAGGTGGGGTGGGGCATCAATGGTCTCAGGAGACTACAGACCCATATCTTTGACCAACGTCATCTGTATGGCTATAGAGTGGATCATTATAGAATTAATAGCTCATGACATAAGAAACCTACAAACTCTTGACCCAAGACAATCATATTTGTCACGGGTAGATTCTGTCTACTTAAGCTGGTTGACTTCAGCAAGGTTTCTAAAGCAATGGATGAGGGTAAATCAGCACACACCGCATATCTACACCTCACAAAGGCATTCAGCACCATCACACACTCAGGTATTATAGGTAAACTCTTCCAGCTAAATGTTAATCCATATATAACTCATTGGATAGTCAATTGGCTAAGAAACAGAACACAGGAAATTATGGTGGGCTACCGTACCACCACCAAAACACCTGTCAGTAGTCGTGTACCCCAGGGTTAAGTCCAGGGTTAAGTCCTTGGGCCACTATTCTTTGGAATTTACTTCTCAAAGGTCAAAGTCTCTGTTAAGGATTTTTGACTGACCAGGTGTGCAGATAACTATAAACCTGGTGCTGTCATAAACTCCCCAGAGGCTAACAAAATTCTCCAAGAAGGACTTTCCCAAATGAATGGCTGTTGTCAAAACCATGGAATAAAACAAAATGCCAAGAAATGCATAATAGTATCGCTGAACAAGCAAGAAGTCCCTTGTAACCAGTAGTGTAGCTAGGGCGGGGCAACAGGAACAACTGCCCTGCGTGCAAAGTGTGTGATCAGCCAATACTTATCTCTCTTTAATGCAATTATGACTTTCAAAAGCTGGTATTGCATTTGCGGTGTTGAGTGCTGTAGCTCTCCATGAAGGGAGGGTATAAACCATAGCAACTGTCTGCTACATTTGTACCATGCAGTTTGCTGTAGTTTAAAAATAATAATTTGTTTTAAATAAAATATGTTGAATGAGGGTTGGGGGCAGGACACAGAAACAGGACCTGAATAGCTAAGGCAGGACAGAGCAAGGGCATGTTGTGTGACTGGCTGGTATGCTAGTAGTTTTTTTTGCTCTTCACTTGAAGAGCTGGAAGGGGTGCTGGTTCATAGTACCAGCCCAGGGTGCAGGTTGAACCAGCTACACTTTTGCTTGTAACTGTCATGTTGACAACACCCCCGAAAACTGATCCAGTGGATGGGAACCAATTAGAAAATGAAGTGTCCTTTGATCACCATGTATCCACTGTTGTAAGAAAGTTCTTTGTCATTGCACAACTTATTACTAAGGGTATGATGTCCACGTCTAGGGATGTGATCATTCTACTGTATTCCACGCTCGTCACAAACAGTCATTGAGTAAAATGCCCCCTGTGGTATGTACATGCCCAAACACTTACCACAACTTGAACACCCACAATGCTCTTTACTAAGAAAATCATTGACCTAAATCATAAAAGCTATGCAGACAGTCGCAAAGCCTTGTCCCTCTTCTTGGTGTCATACAAGCTACTGAAGAGTGACCTCTGCCTCACATACAGAGCCTCAGTAGACCCCATCCTGTCAGACCTGTTGCAGATTTACAAGTCCAATGCAGGTATAAACACCCACTTAAGAGATCTTAGAATATGTTGGCGGGATAGATAAGTATCACAAAGAATACCACTTCTTTCGAATCATTTTCTTTTCCACATAAAGCAGAGTACTTCTCTTATACTCATACCTGTCAACTATCCAGCTTCTTTGTCCTAAAAATTTGTGATTTTCTGGCAAATCCTGAGGATTGAAATCACTAGATAATGGCAGGCATTTTAGTTTCAGACTTCATATCCTTCACAAAAATGTATGCCAACACAAATCCTGTTATTCTAGCAACTTTCTAAGTTTATAAGAGCAATATTTAAAAGTTGTCCCTGTTTTGAGCCTTTGCCCCCCCCCCTCCATTGTTTTAGGATTACTCCAGATTACTTGCACAAAGAGGTTGAGACGAGGTATGCTTACACTATTTCAAACATTGGTTTATAGGTAGTTACTAGGCTTGCAGTCCAGGAGGCCATTAATGAGACTAGCCCAATTTCCACAGTGCACTGTCTGGTTAAGTGACTTACTCAAGGTCCCACAGTAAGTCAGTGAAGGCTGAGGGAATCAAACCTTGTACCATAGGAAGTATCTCGTCAATAGCTCAAAACTTAATTCCCGTCACCAACTACCGACTATTCTAGGCAAATATATGTTTAACCACAAATTCACCCCTGGTTTAGCACCTTTGTCTCTCATAGAAAGGGGCAAAATGCTCTGCCCATCTCTGAGTTATTCATATTTAAAATTTAAGGGCTAAAATTCCATAGTAATGTATGGCTAGGCTTCTAAATAGCACTGAAAAGTCTATATTGGTTAAAAGTGCCACATCATCGAACATGTAAACAACTTCTTACCACCTATAAAATTATCCAGCATCAATCTGCCTTTCCAGCACTAAAAAAAATTCTATACCACTGTGTACACAGTCAGTCATTGTGATCCAGTGACCACAAAATAAATAAATAAATACTATCTTGTTTGCTCGTTTCCTGCCTTTCCTAACTAGTATAGTCCTAGTATTCTGACTGTGCTTCTTAAACATTTTGGAAATGGAGTATATTTTAGTGCATTTATTAAAACTGTATTTGCCTTACTATTGCTATAACTCAAGTGCTCTAGGTTGCACTGCATCTAAATTGTTTTCGTATTGTTTTAGCTGCTTTTCTGTATATATAGACTTTACTGTATATGTAAACTAGCTACTTATTCTACTGTATTACTGCCTTTTAAATTGTTTTTCAGTTGTGCACTTGCCTTGTTTCATTTAAAAAGTTTTAAATTGCTAATTTTGTAGAGTTTTAATTGCATATACCGTTTAGGGCTACACACTCAAGTGTGTTAGCCTTTTCTGTGTTTATTTACTGTATTGCATTGTTCAGCCTGTTTTAACGAACAAATTCTTGTTTTCCCGTTTCCTGCCTTTCCTTGCTAGTGTTGTCCAGATCCCAGGCTGTGCTTGTCTTTGTTTGTGTCTTTCGGCTTTTCCCGGTTAGGGGTCGCCACAGCGGAACTCTGGTCCGCTAATGATTGGCAGTTGATTTTTACGTACCGGCTTGCCAGGCCTGACGCACAACATTCAACGAAGGTATGCCCATTCACGCATGTCTCCACGCAGAAGACACTGTAGCTGAGAATCGAACCAGACACCGTCTTACTGTGAGGAGACAACGCTACCGCAGCACCACCACCGACTTTATTTTCTGTGCTCAGAGCTATCCAGACCTTGCTGTGGTAGAGGGAAGTCCTACTGCTTACCAGTGGGAGTGGTGAGCATTGTACTGCCTATCTAACACTAGAGGAGTGGTTTCCAGCTTTGAAATTGTAATTTTATTAGCCTTTTTGGGCTGATTTCTATCCCTTTCAACTTTCTGGCTTAAAAAACATATGTATTTTTATGTTTTTCGCATCGTGCAGCACAGCGGGGCTATGGTTAAACTATTCCAGGTGCCAGAAAGTCTGCTCTTCAAATTTTCCCTTACAACTAGCTGGTTTCTCAGTAGTAGCATTAAAATCTGAACCCCTGTGACTAGCACTTGCTCTAGAACCTGCTGGAAAGCACTAGGAAGCTTTAAACTGATACAAGCACTCAACTCTCCTTGTTAATAAGGAGAAATTAATCGTAGGCACTAAACAGCCTATAATTGCAAAGTACCTTGCAAAGGTAAGGGAAAACAGCTCTTGTACTTTACAAAAAAAGCACCTAAAAAGGCATGTCGAAGGGTCAGCTTCCAGTGATTTCTCCTGTCCACCTTGCGAATCTGGGCATACTGGGGCAATGCAGCAACTGCCTCATGTACTCAGACAATCCTCTCCTCCTATACCCAACACTACAACCTGCGAGAGATGCACTTACGTAGCCAAACTGGAAGCAAAGCTCTCTCCAGCCAAGATTGTGCTAGACAGTCAAGAGGAAAAGGTTAACACCTGCACTACACCTCAGGCAGCACATAGCCCTTCAAAACCCATACCATTTACACCCACACATAACAACACTAAACCCACATATGCTGAGGCCCTTAACATTAACCTGCCCAAGCAACAAGGACCTCTGTAGCTGAAATGCAAACAAACACCAGTCAAAACCAAAGTAACACATAGCTCACAACACTGGTGTGCCACCCAACAAGAGCCCCTAAGGCAAGAAAATGTACCCAACACTTTAGTCATAGGCAACTCTATAGTCAGACACACTGATGTCCCACTCACCAGGCTGGAACAAGGAGAAAATTACAGTCAGCTGCCTGTCAGGTGCCAGGATCTGCCACATAACGCATGCACTCAGGTCACTCCACAACAAGTACAAATACGACTCTGTCATTGTCCATGTTGGAGTGAATGACTTGAGACGTACCTCCCTGGACTACATGAAAACAGACATGGAAGAGCTCTCGGATCATGTGGCCCAGGCAGGTATGACCCTAGCCCTGAATAGCATCCTGCCTTCGCCCAGAATGATACCACAGTATAAGGACAAAATGACTGACTTCAACAACTGGCTAAGCTTCTGGTGTCATTTAAAGGGGATTCAGTATCTGTCTGCCTAGGACGACATGATTGACAAACCACGATGCTTTGCCAGAGATGGTCTGCACCTGTCATCCCTGGGATTCAGGTTACTGGCAAAAGCTCTTGCCACCCCTACAGTGCCTTTTTTATGCAAGGTTCAAAGGACAAAACCACCACCATAAAAGATACAAGCATGCAAAATCTGAAGGTAATGCTACTCAATGCTAGAAGTCTAAACCTCAAAATGCACTCTCTCGAGGCACTCCTAAAAATGGAGAACATCGATATCTGTGCAGAAGCTGAGACCTGGTTCAAGGCTCCAGAGAGCACCCTGCATTACCAGGCTACAACTCTTAACACACTTTTCAGCCACCAAACCAAGACCGAAACACTAAAGGCGAGGAGTGTCCATATTCACCAAGGATATTCACACCTCCAGGCTAGTCACCCAACACAATGCATCTGAAATTCTCTAGGTGCAACTAGCACTAGGTAAGACTACAAATTGTAGCTTGCTACAGATCCCCACCATGCCCCAAGATTCTCACTACACCTTTCTAAACATAATGGAAAATATTAAGATACAACCAAACACCCTAATACTGGGTGATTTCAATTACCCTGTCATTAACTGGGAAAACTACTTGGGTACCAACACCTTTTCCCAACGGTTCTTGGAATTCATGGGAGATAGATGCTCCACACCAGTAGTCAACCCCTTATTGGTCAGGTCTGACCATAAGCTAATCACCCTTGACATCCACATCCCACCCCCACCCCCAGTATTGAAACCTCTGTAAAAAACTTCTCCAAAGACAACTTCATGCTACTCAAATCAGAAGTGACAAACTTCATGACACCCATGCAGATGGGAGCTGAAAGTTCGACTGCTGAATCCTACACTAAGGCACTGTACAAGCACATCCACTTGTGCATGAATTGTGCCATCCCAAATAGAACCAAGATGCTCTCCACCAAAAAAAAGGAAGCAAATCTGGTGGTCCCCTGCCATAAATAAATTATACAACAGAAGGAAGAAACTGTTGCAGAAAAGAGGAAAATCACAGGATGCAAAAAAACTCCCTTACCAGCCTCAGTAAGAAGTTGAGATCCCTCATAAAATCCTCCAAAGCAAGTTACGAAAATAAAATTGCTAAAGTTTCCAAAGGCAACCATAAGGCATTCTATAGTTATGTCAAGAATCTAAATGGCAATGCTCAGATCTGCTCTGAGCTACAACAGAATGGCATTAAATATACTGATCCCAAGGATATTGCCAATATCCTGGCAGATCAATTTAGTGCCAACTTCACCCCCTCTCACCCCACTAAAGGGCCCATCTCAATACCAAAAGATTGCCAAATTCCGATAATCACGGCCACACAGGTAGAAACCGCAATCTACAAAGCAATACAGCATCCATGGGACCAGATGACATCCCAGGCTGTGTACTACATGAACTACAAAATGAACTGGCACCTCACCTAAGTATCATGTTTAATCATAGCCTCACCTCAGGCTTCATGCCCACTGAGTGGTGCACAGCTAGTTATCCCACTCCACAAAGGGGGATCCACCTTGGATCCCGGGAACTACAGTCCCATCAGTCTGACGAGCCTGATCTGCAAGGGCATGGAACGCATTCACATGGAACTTATAAACAAAGACATTGGCAACCTTCAAACACTGGACCCCACCCAGTTTGGGTTCGTGAAGGGATGATCTTGTCTCCTGAACCTGATTGACTTCTTCAGATCAGTCTCCAGAGCTGTGGATGAGGGTAAGGAGGTCCACACAGCTTATCTGGACCTTGCCAAGGCCTTTGACACCATCCCCCACTCTGGAATCATAGATAAACTTACTAAGCTGGGCATACATCCCTACGTCACTCAATGGGTTGCCAACTGGCTTACTGACAGAACCCAGACTGTAAAAGTAGCCGACTCCAAATCCAGCTCCAGACAGGTGACAAGTGGAGTACCTCAGGGTTCAGTCCTGGGACCGCTCTTGTTTGGCATCTACTTCTCTGAAGTACAGGCCAACACTAAGGGACTCTGGCTAACAAATTTCTCAGATGACTGCAAACTGGGAGCCGTTATTGAATCTCCAAATGATGTGGATATTCTACAAAAGGGCCTTACAGAAACAGATGCTTGGTTGCAGAGCCATGGGCTCAAGCTTAATGCCAAGAAATATATAGTTATCCCCTTTGGGGAAAAACCATGGACCCATGAATTACCACATAGGTGGCAGTACACTAAACACTGAAAGTGTGATGAGAGACTTAGGGGCACAGGTGGACGGTGGTCTCACCTTCGATAACCACATCGTCAGAACAGTCAGGAAATCCTTCTATGTGGCACACCTCATCACTAAGGGCTTTTCATCCAGGAAAAAAGGAGGTCATTGTCCCACTGTACTCATCCTTCATTGACCCATTATATTGTACAAAGCCCCATTTGGTATGTACCTCACAAGACATCTGCAACAACTGGAAAGGCCACAGAATTACCTCACTAAAAGAATCACAGGTTTAAAGGAGATGCTCTATGCTGACCGTCTAAAAAAACTCTAGCTATACTCTGTGGCATATCATCTACTCAGAGGTGATCTCTGCTTAACATACAAGGCCATGTCAAACCCTTAGCTGTTGGACATGCTCCACTTAAAGAAATCCCAATCCCTCAGAGCCACACGCTCCAGGGATCTAAACCTTGTCATCACAATGAACAAAACATGCTGGAGGGATAGGTTCCTGACCCAGAGACTCCCCATACTCTGGAATAGACTGCCCATACATGTCAAACAGAGTGCCTCCTTGGCCCACTTCAAAAGGAACCTTGACACTTGGATGGGAGACAGGAAATTCACCTTGGGGATCATGTCAATCGCCCTGCTAGACAGGGGTCCAGGGAAGTAAATATTGTGGGAAGAAATATCCAGGGAATTGTTATGGCTAGGCTTGTATAGGCCCTAGGGCCGATAGCCTAGTACCAGACTATGAACCTATGTCTACAAACCTAGCAAATTTGCTGGGCATTGTCTGTACCCGTACAAGGTTGCTAAGGCCTCGAACTCCTTACCTGTATCCATCAGGTCTATACCCTCCCTCCCATGTTTCAAAACCACTCTGAAAGACTTCCTGATTAAAGTCTTGCTCTGTTCTTGCTCAAAACCATGATAAACTATATCCTTAAATGTGAACAAGTATGTTTCCATTCCTTATACCTCCTTACTCTCCCTTTTTCACTTACTTTCTTACTGCTATCTAATTTTCTTCACTGACTTTCTCTCTAAACATACCCTAAACCTGTTTTTCCCTTATTTCATTTTGCAATTCCTATTTGTATTCGACTAGCATTTAATTCCTCTACAAACTATAGAAAATTTCTCTAAATAGTAAATGATTATCATATACCTTTTATCCATTCTTGACCAATGTTTTTATAGTATGTGTAATTTGTTAGAATTATTTAAACTGCAGATGTTATAATTATAGTTCTTAAAATGTTTTTGTAGTAATTTGGAGCTTTTCTCCCTGGGTCTCCACTGAAAATGGGCTTATACCCAGTCAGAATTTCCTGGCAATCAAATATCAATAAATAAATATCCTCACAGATCAATAGCCTACTAAGTACCTATGAACCTGCAAGTAAGGCGGGGAAGTAAAGGGGTGATGAGCAAGAGGCATTCATAGGTTCATAGGTAGGCACTAGGCTATTGGCCCAAGGGCCTACGTAAGCCTATCCAACAAGGTTCCCTGGCTTACGCCACCCAAGAAAGTTATTTTCCTATGCCACTGTCGAGCAGAGACACAGAAGTGATCCCCGGGGTGTATTTCCTATTTCCCATCCACTCATCAAGATTTTTCTTGAAGAGTACTAATGAAGAACTTTGCTTGACATAGATGGGTAGCCTGTTCCAGAGTATGGGAAGTCTCTGGGTTAGGAATCTATCCCTCCAGCATGTCCTGTTTATTGTGGTGACAAGGTTTAGGTCCCTAGAGTGTGCAGCTCGGAGGGATTGGGATTTCTTTAGGTATAGCATGTCCAACAGCTCTGGGTTTGACACAGCTTTATATGTTAGGCAGAGATCACCTCGGAGTAGGCAATATGCTATGGAGTAAAGCTGCAGTTTTTTGAGACAGTCAGTGTAGGGCATTTGTTTGAGTCCAGTAATCCTCTTTGTGAGGTACTTCTGTGGCCTTTCCAGCTGCTGCAGATGTCTTGTGAGGTACATTCCAAAAGGGGCATTGTACTCTATAATGGATCTAATGAGTGTCGAGTAGAGGGGAACGATGACCTCTTTTTTCCTGGATGAGAACCCTTTTATGATGAGGTGTGCCATGTAGAAGGACTTCCTGACTACTGTGGCAATGTGACTATCAAAGGAGAGACTACTGTCCACCTGGGTCCCAAGATCTCTTATCACGCATTCGGTGTTAAGTAGATTGCTGCCTATGTGGTAGTTCATGGGTACAGAGTTTTTACCAAAGGGGATGACACTGCACTTTTTGGCATTGAGCTTGAGGCCATGGCTCTGACACCAGGCATCTGTCTCAGAGAGGTCCTTCTGTAGGATGTTCACATCATTTGGGGACTTGACTATGGCTCCTAGTTTGCAGTCATCTGTGAACTTCATTAGCCAGAGGCCTTCTGTGTTAGCCTGTACTTCAGAGAAGTAGGTACCAAACAGGAGCAGTCCCAGGACGGAACCCAGTGGTACTCCACTTGTCACTGGTTTGAGGTCAGATTTAGAGTCTGCAACTTTTACAGTGTGGGTTCTGTCAGTGAGCCAGTTGGCAAACCATCTTGTGATGTAGGGATTTATGCCTAGTTTATTGAATTTAGCTATAATTCCAGAATGGGGGATGGTGTCGAAAGCCTTGGCGAGGTCAAGATAGGCTGTGTGAACCACCTTACCCTCATCTACGGCTTTGGTGACTGCCTCAAAGAAGTTGATCAGGTTCAAGAGGCATGATCTGCCTTTCACAAACCTGAACTGGGTGGGATCCAGAGTTTGGAGGTTACCAATGTCTTTGTTTATGAGTTCCATGATGATACGTTCCATGGCCTTGCAGACCAGGCTCATCAGGCTAATAGGTCTATAGTTCCCGGGATCAGTGGTGGCTCCCCCTTTGTGGAGTGGGATAACTATTGCTGTGCACCATTCAGTGGGCACAAAGCCTGATGCGAGGCTATTATTGAACATGGTGCTTAAGTGAGGAGCCAGTTCATTCTGAAGTTCGTGTAAAACACAGCCTGGGATGTTGTCCGGTCCCATGGATGCTGTGTTTTTGGCTTTAGAGAGTGCAGCTTTCACCTGCGTAGTTGTGATTACAGGGACTCTGCATTCTTCCTGTATAGATATGGGCCCTTTAGGGGGTGAGGGGGGGGTAAAGTTAGCACTGAACCTATCTGCCAGGATGTTGGCAATATCAGTTGGTTCTGTAATTTTCGTGCCTTTGTGCTGTAACTCAGAGCAGATCTGGGTGTTGCCATTGAGATTCTTTTATGATTTTTTATTTTTTTATTGCAGTGGCTGTTTAACTGGATTATGTTAGTTCATTAATGTGTGCTCTCTTTTTGGGATCCAGTGGTTTCTCCAAGATGCACTGACATGAATCCAGTAAACCTTGCTGGCACATTTCATTTGCAAGATTCATAACAGAAAATAATTGACTGTTGTGGAGAATTTGTAAACAGATAAGAAACCACTGAATAGAAATTAAAGCTAAATCTTCATAAACCCTCATCTAACATAGTGCTGATGGCTGAGTTTATAGTTTTATATGATCCTGCAAACTGAGTAATAGAACTGGATGAGTATTATTTATCCGTCAGTGATACTCCTGTCTTTACAATCCTAGACCTGAGTAATAGAGCTGGATGAGTATTATTTATCCATCAGTGATACTCTGGTCTTTACAATCCTAGACCTGAATAATTGAGTGGATGAGTATTATTTATCCATCACTGATACTCCGGTCTTGTTCTGTGCATTTCTGTATCATGTTTGATCATCTTGTCTTCCATCTGGAGTTGTGGATTTTTATACACAAAGACCCTCCACAGCACATCCAGGATATCACCTTTAGGTCATGTTTGCCTATTGTTTTTTAACAAGAAACATCTTTATTAAATTATCACTTATGACATAGGCAATCATACATTTATGCAAATGAGAACAAACCATATTGATACAATCTTAGTTGCAAGCATTTTACATCACAAACCATACTGACACAATTTTAGTTGCAATATTATACATCACTTATAATCTACCCGATCATTGTCAGTCAAACATTACCTAGCTCATTCAAATCCCGCCTTCTTTTAAACCTCATTTCTCCCCTGTATGTATTGTTCCTACAGTTCCCATCTTTTCCTATGTAATTTGCTCCTACCCTTTTCTAAAGATCCCATTTCCAATCGTTTTATCTCTGTTACTATATTCACTACTTCTAGTACAGATGGTTTAGACTTTGATTTCCATTTTCTAGTAGTTGCTTTTTTGGCAGATATCACACATAATTAGACTCAACAAGGCCTTACTGTGTCTAACCAATTCCGATTCTGTATCATAGCTCAGAAAATTTATTTCCCTAGTTACACCAGTTTGCTCACCCAGAAGCTCTGATAAAGTTTTCTGCAGGTAATCTTTAAAGTTTGCCAACTCATTACACTGCCAGAAAATATGTTCCCAGTTACCTCTTTCTACCCCATCATACCTCCAGTATTTGCTGTCTACCTGAGGAAAAATTCGATGGAGTCTACTTGGGGTATAAAAATAACATTTCCAAGGAAAAATCCTAAATCTCCTAGATTTTGTTGCATATTTGTGAGACAAACATATATCTCCCATTGTTTCTTTATGAATTGCTTATCCAATCTCTCTTCCCAGTCCTTTCTAACCTCCCCTGATTGATTCTTACAGTTATCATGCAATATTTTATATGCTCTACTAATTATTCCTTTAACAGCAGCTTCTGTTCTAGATTCTACTAAAAATTCTACCAGTGCCAGTCTTTCATTTAGGACCCCGATATTTCTTTCTCTTCGCCTATACTCTTGATATCAATCCTTGATAGGGAAGGCAATCTAACCTGCAGTCCAAATAAATTCTTAGCATCTTCCCATTCTATTACCTTTCCCTCTCTATTTATTTTCTCCCAATACCTTGGTTCCTTTGCCAGTTTTCTCCAATACATTCCAACCCCCTCTTGCCTATTGTCTGTCTCCCTAATTACAGTCATCCCTATCAGAGAATCTCCTTTCTCCATTCGCATGTTGGCGTAGTTCTTAGAATACTTTCTGCTACTTTATAGCTATAATATTCTGTGTTATTATTGTTATTCTCCTTAAAGGTCTGCATCCAAAATCCCAGTCACTCCCTGTTTCTTGAGCTTCCCCGTTTCATCATCATCACTTTCCACTTTTAATTATAGGTTTCTGCTTGTGCTATGTATAGCAGCCTTAAATGTGTAGCTGTGAAATACCCCTTCAAATTGGCCTTCTTCTACTGGAAGAATCAACGTATCCCACTTGACTCTCGCCATCTTCCCCTCCCAGATAAAATCCTTCAGCTCTTTAATTGCTATCCACAACTTTTCCTCTGGTTGATACAATATGCCTGACCTGTGTATATATTAAAGGGACTAAAAGCATTTTAACTGCTTGTATCTTACTAACCATATCCATATAAAAGAGCTTCCAATTTCTCAGTTTTTGTATTACCTTGTTTAGTCTCTTCCCATATAGCCTCACTTGCCCACACCAGAATCATTTTTAACCCATACTCCTAAATACTTCATTTTATCATGTCCCTATAAATATGGATATTGCTGAACCAATTTGTGTGTGGTACATAATTTACTGCTATTGCCTTTGTTTCAGCTTCATTCATTTTGTATCTCAAAAAGATGTGAAACTGTCTCAAAATGTTCCACAACACTGTAATGTCCTTTTCTGGTATAAAATAATATCATCTGCAGATAGAGCCAGCTTTTCTTGACTGCCATACCAGTTATATCCTTTCATTTCTGAGTCCCTTATTTTCTTTGCCAATGGTTCTAAATATGATGCAAATAACAAAGGGTAAAGAGGACACCCCTGCCTGGTTCCTCTGCTCAAGCAAAAATTAGCAGATAGGTACCCACACACTTTAATTTTCACCTCCAGTCCCTCATATATCATCCCTAATAAACCGTATAATTTTATCAGTGAATGCAAATGCTTCCTTTGCCCTGCTCATGAAGTCCCAGCTTACTCTCAAATGCTTTCTCTGCATTAAGACATACCAACAACAATGGTATTTTCTTATATTCTGCTTCCCCTGGATCATCAGTTTTCTGTTAATGTTGTCAAATGTTTACCTCCCCTCCACAAAACCACATTGATCCATATCTAGCAATGACGGCATCACTTTTGTCATTCTTTTAGCCATTATAGACATGAGCACTTTATAATCATGGTTTAGTATTGAAATTGGCCTGTATGAAGCTGGATCAGATGGATCTTTACCCTCTTTAGGTATTACAGCTACCACAGCTTTCTTCCAGGATGTTGGTACTTCTACTCTTAAAACACTGCTGAACAAAACCTTCCAGATCTATCAGTTTTCCCTCCTAGCTTCCAAACTTCCACAGGAATACCATCTATTCCTGGTGACTTTCCTGTGGATTGGTTGTACATAACCATTTTTATCTCATCTCCTCCTATCCTAACCATTAGTAATTGAGCCTCATCTACCTCTAACCTTGGCATATTTAATTCTTCCATAAATATTTCCATTTGTACATTTTCTTGATTTCCATATTTCACTGCTTTATACAGACTTTCATAGAATTTATAGCATGAATAGTATGGCAAAAGTCGTGTGTGTGTGTGTGTGTGTGTGTGTGTGTGTGTGTGTGTGTGTGTGTGTGTGTGTGTGTGTGTGTGTGTGTGTGTGTGTGTGTGTGTGTGTGTGTGTGTGTGGTACATTTTCTTAGTATTCACCTCTGTGAAAAGTATTACATTGATTTTTTCCTTTTTATTATTTTTCTTGGAATGTTCATATATTTTGATTCACTTTATGTATCAGTGCAAGTCACAAGTTAAAGCTTTTTATACACATACCGAGGATTCACTAAGAACCCTACCACTCTTGTTAAGAGCTACAGTAAAAAGGGCTTTTCTCCATGATGCCGTAGTTTGCAGTTTATAGACACATTATCTACAATATGCAAAAAACTCATTCTTTGCTAATTTGCATATTTATCAATTGGTGTTAACTAAAGCGAGTGCAAATCAGCACTTCCCTACAGTAGTTAACAGCATCTGCTGCATTGTGTTACAGAGGCAGCAAGTGCAAATCAGCTCTTCCCTACAGTAGTTAGCATCTGCTGCATTGTGTTAACAGAGGCAGCGAGTGCAGATCAGCACTTCCCTACAGTAGTTAACAGCATCTGCTGCATTGTGTTAACAGAGGTAGCGAGTGCAGATCAGCACTTCCCTACAGTAGTTAACAGCATCTGCTGCATTGTGTTAACAGAGGCAGCGAGTGCAAATCAGCACTTCCCTACAATAGTTAACAGCATCTGCTGCATTGTGTTAACAGAGGCAGCGAGTGCAAATCAACACTTCCCTACAGTAGTTAACAGTATCTGCTGCATTGTGTTAACAGAGGCAGTGAGTGCAGATCAGCACTTCCCTACAGTAGTTAACAGCATCTGCTACATTGTGTTAACAGAGGCAGCGAGTGCAGATCAGCACTTCCCTACAGTAGTTAACAGCATCTGCTGCATTGTGTTAACAGAGGCAGCGAGTGCAGATCAGCACTTCCTACAGTAGTTAACAGCATCTGCTGCATTGTGTTAACAGAGGCAGCGAGTGCAGATCAGCACTTCCCTACAGTAGTTAACAGCATCTGCTGCATTGTGTTAACAGAGGCAGCGAGTGCAGATCAGCACTTCCCTACAGTAGTTAACAGCATCTGCTGCATTGTGTTAACAGAGGCAGCGAGTGCAGATCAGCACTTCCCTACAGTAGTTAACAGCATCTGCTGCATTGTGTTAACAGAGGCAGCGAGTGCAAATCAGCACTTCCCTACAGTAGTTAACAGCATCTGCTGCATTGTGTTAACAGAGGCAGCGAGTGCAGATCAGCACTTCCCTACAGTAGTTAACAGCATCTGCTGCATTGTGTTAACAGAGGCAGCGAGTGCAAATCAGCTCTTCCCTACAGTAGTTAACAGCATCTGCTGCATTGTGTTACAGAGGCAGCGAGTGCAAATCAGCACTTCCCTACAGTAGTTAACAGCATCTGCTGCATTGTGTTAACAGAGGCAGCAAGTGCAAATCAGCACTTCCCTACAGTAGTTAACAGCATCTGCTGCATTGTGTTAACAGAGGCAGCGAGTGCAGATCAGCACTTCCCTACAGTAGTTAACAGCATCTGCTGCATTGTGTTAACAGAGGCAGCGAGTGCAGATCAGCACTTCCCTACAGTAGTTAACAGCATCTGCTACATTGTGTTAACGGAGGCAGCGAGTGCAAATCAGCACTTCCCTACAGTAGTTAACAGCATCTGCTGCATTGTGTTACAGAGGCAGCGAGTGCAAATCAGCTCTTCCCTACAGTAGTTAACAGCATCTGCTGCATTGTGTTACAGAGGCAGCGAGTGCAAATCAGCACTTCCCTACAGTAGTTAACAGCATCTGCTGCATTGTGTTACAGAGGCAGCAAGTGCAAATCAGCACTTCCCTACAGTAGTTAACAGCATCTGCTGCATTGTGTTAACAGAGGCAGCGAGTGCAAATCAGCACTTCCCTACAGTAGTTAACAGCATCTGCTGCATTGTGTTAACAGAGGCAGCGAGTGCAAATCAGCACTTCCCTACAGTAGTTAACAGCATCTGCTGCATTGTGTTAACAGAGGCAGCGAGTGCAGATCAGCACTTCCTACAGTAGTTAACAGCATCTGCTGCATTGTGTTAACAGAGGCAGCGAGTGCAGATCAGCACTTCCCTACAGTAGTTAACAGCATCTGCTGCATTGTGTTAACAGAGGCAGCGAGTGCAGATCAGCACTTCCCTACAGTAGTTAACAGCATCTGCTGCATTGTGTTAACAGAGGCAGCGAGTGCAGATCAGCACTTCCCTACAGTAGTTAACAGCATCTGCTGCATTGTGTTAACAGAGGCAGCGAGTGTAAATCAGCACTTCCCTACAGTAGTTAACAGCATCTGCTGCATTGTGTTAACAGAGGCAGCGAGTGCAAATCAGCACTTCCCTACAGTAGTTAACAGCATCTGCTGCATTGTGTTAACAGAGGCAGCAAGTGCAAATCAGCACTTCCCTACAGTAGTTAACAGCATCTGCTGCATTGTGTTAACAGAGGCAGCGAGTGCAGATCAGCACTTCCCTACAGTAGTTAACAGCATCTGCTGCATTGTGTTAACAGAGGCAGCGAGTGCAGATCAGCACTTCCCTACAGTAGTTAACAGCATCTGCTGCATTGTGTTACAGAGGCAGCAAGTGCAAATCAGCACTTCCCTACAGTAGTTAACAGCATCTGCTGCATTGTGTTAACAGAGGCAGCGAGTGCAGATCAGCACTTCCCTACAGTAGTTAACAGCATCTGCTGCATTGTGTTAACAGAGGCAGCGAGTGCAGATCAGCACTTCCCTACAGTAGTTAACAGCATCTGCTGCATTGTGTTAACAGAGGCAGCGGTGCAGATCAGCACTTCCCTACAGTAGTTAACAGCATCTGCTGCATTGTGTTAACAGAGGCAGCGAGTGCAGATCAGCACTTCCTACAGTAGTTAACAGCATCTGCTGCATTGTGTTAACAGAGGCAGCGAGTGCAGATCAGCACTTCCCTACAGTAGTTAACAGCATCTGCTGCATTGTGTTAACAGAGGCAGCGAGTGCAAATCAGCACTTCCCTACAGTAGTTAACAGCATCTGCTGCATTGTGTTAACAGAGGCAGCAAGTGCAAATCAGCACTTCCCTACAGTAGTTAACAGCATCTGCTGCATTGTGTTAACAGAGGCAGCGAGTGCAAATCAGCACTTCCCTACAGTAGTTAACAGCATCTGCTACATTGTGTTAACAGAGCCCCCCCCCCCCCGCCCAGTCACTCTTCCATACCCAGGCACACAGTAAAACACACAAATGCACATACTATACACCCCATTTAGTGTTACCTCCCGTCTACTTCTCAAAATGTTGCAGGCATTGCATAATGCCCCAAATCCTCAACTTATGTAAAAAAAAATCCTTCTGGGTTTCTTGCATTATGGTTGCATCATGGTTCAAACCCCACCCCTTTTTTTTCCTTTTGAAATAATTTGTCATGTTATTATTGGTATATAGTAGCTCAATCCATCTTTATTTTGAAATATGTACCTTTAAGGCATGCCAAAATAGAGTACCCTTGGTGTCTACTGTTTTACTCCCACCCACATTGTCTTTAAGTGCCACTCAGACTTGTTGTACAGAGTCATTTCTGGTCTTTAGCGTCATTAAGGCACTTAACTGAACACTTACCCTGGTGGATAGTCTTTCCTCACAACCACTGTTCTGTTCAATTGCTGCTTGGGGATGAGTTTAAAGAGGTATCTCTGCTGATTAATACCCCCCCCACACACACACACACACACACACACACACACACACACCCTCAGTCTCTCTTCTGTTTAGTTGTCACTCAGGCATGAGTTTAAATCCCTGGTGGCTAGTGTTGTCCCCACCCCTGATCCTTGTTCTTTTTAAGTGCCGCTCAAGCAAGAGTTTGCAGAGGCATTCCTGCAGGCTAATGGTTCCCTACCCAATTGTTGCAGGTTCTGCTGATTAGTCTAGGGGTATGTGGAAGTATGACAGCCACCTCAACCCACCTAGACAGACAGACGCGCACACATACATGCATACACACCTACTTACCCCCTCTCACTAACTCCCCTACCGCTACCTCCCCAGCCAGACACACAGTCACACATGCAACACCTAGCACACACTAATGCACACACTTCATAACACCAATATAGCCTTTTTGCATTGTCCGGTACCATGAGGGGACATGACTGCCCATGATAATCTATATTGAGTGATTCTATGACTAATTAGCATATGTCCCTCCCAGGACTACCTCATTAGCATCTGACATGGCAGTGGAGAAGCCCACTGTGGTGCTGCACTTATTTGTGCAAAAGAACTGCTGTAGGGCTATCTGTGAATTCCAAAAAGTTACCGTGGTGCAAAAGAACTGCTGTTAGGCAATCTGTGAATTCCAAAAAGTTACCGTGGTAACCTTTATGAATTCATTCCATAGGGTGATCTATGCATGTGGGGGCTCTTGCACACTGGTGTGTGTGTGTGTGTGTGTGTGTGTGTGTGTGTGTGTGTGTGTGTGTGTGTGTGTGTGTGTGTGTGTGTGTGTGTGTGTGTGTGTGTGTTAGCATGTGTGCATGTTAGCGTGTGTGCGTGTGTGTGTGTGTGTGTGTGTGTGTGTGTGTGTGTGTGTGTGTGTGTGTGTGTGTGTGAGTGTGTGTGTGTACACTTGCATACACTTACAAGCACTTTTTGCCCTATTTTGCTGTAATATTTAGTGTGAGCCTGTAGGTGTATTAAGTACTTGGAATGTTTTGGGAAAATGATTAGAATGTGTGAGACCCGTAAGTATAGAGGCCTAGAGTAATTCAGCATCCTCTTCACAATATTGAGTTTCCTTGTGTTACATCTGTAATCAGTATTTTAACCAAAACATGAGAAATGAGAAAAACCTGCCGGAATAATTTTGTGATCCATCATGTGAGAGAATATACTGCCCGAGTTTGCTGCAGCAATGCCCTGTCTGTTAACGTCTGAAAACAATTTGCTGTTTTGTCACTTTTTTATTCTAACAGTAGCACCTTGAGTTTGCTTGCAGTCATGGTACTTACAAGTTCTTGTATCATTACAGGTCAGTGACCCTGTAGCTGCAGAGTTCAGCCTTAACACAGAGATGTTTTTACTGTCTAAGAAGGCCCTTTGGCTGTCAGATGGATCAATGGGGTTCGGGCAGGAGAGTGATGTTACTTTCTCTGAAGGTATGAGTTCGAAATACAAGTTTTAAGTGCTTTATATAACAAGGATGTGATGTTCTCATGTCATTTCATTAATTTTAAGAAGTATAGTGAGAGGCCTATGGGCAATGGCCGTCAGTTGTGCGGCAGGTTTCACATGACTTTTTTATTATCATTCCTCTGTGAAGGATAAAATAGCAGGTGGAAAATATGTTGGTAATATGAAATACATGGCTAGCATGCTAACTAACTTGTGATTTTGCAAATATATTTCCTAATGCCTTTTACCATATCCAGTTGCTCATTATATTTTGTTTATTATTTATCTTAATTTTCATTTATATTTGTTTACTGGGAGTAGTGCTCTGATCAGAGCTGACCATTTGCAGGCACAGCTCTTCAGAAAGTTCTTATTTAAAGACAAAAATCTCGAAACAATGACTATGTACCTGCAGCAAAAGAAGTTTCTACATGCAATGAATGACCATTGTCAGTTTATCCATCCTGGAGGAGGGAGAGAGGCAGATGTTGCTTGCTGCAGTAAAGTAGTGCTATGTGTCAGGCAGGATCTGTGCTAATAAACTCAGTGAGTCACTTGGTCAGGGTAGCGGGAGTTTTGGCACACTTCTATACCAGTGTCCTTGACCTCCTCCATGGCTCTGGACATAGGTTGGGGTTGATCTAGTGAATGAAGAGGGGTGCTGGTGGAGGTTGATGTTCAGCTGTAGGGAGGGGGAAAAAGTTTTTTGCAGACAGATAATTCAGTTCTGCCACCTAATGGATCTGCAGATTAATATTTCTGCAAGCAGTATTTTCTTCGAATAAATCTGTGTGGGCATCATAACCAAACACTCATAAGGAGTTTTTAGAAAAGAAAAATCTTTCCTTTGTTTTGTCTTGCCTCTTATCATTTAACGGCAGCATTAATGATTAAAAACAGAATGAATCTTGTAGTAATCATGCCTACAGTAGATTTTCTTGAAGGGTACAGCTTCCTTAACTTGTAAGTATTCTTACACTGATCTGCTACTAAACGTTGTATGTTTTTTTAAGGTGATGTTATTTATGGACGTGTGATGGTGGATCCTGTACAGAACCTTGGGGACTCGTTTATCTGTAACATTGAGAAAGTTTTCTTGTGTACTGGAGCTGATGGGTACGTGCCCAAATATAACCCACCTAACTATGAATATGGATGCCTTGCAGATATGCCATCGCTGCTTTACAGGTTCAAGATCCTGGTAAGTCGTAAAGCTTTATTTTAGTAGTGAGTGGTCATCATAGCAGCATTTGTAGCAAAGTAGCCTACAGTGCTTGGGATTCCATCTGTACATCCATTGACCTGCATGAATACAATATTCTCCACTCTGTTTGCAAACGTGTTAAAGGATTAATGGCATCTGTGTGTCTCTGCTAATGACTGCACCATTAGTACCACTGTAGTCTGGGACACCTGTTCCTGACGCACTGTAAATAATACTGCCAAGCTAAAATACATGCACAGATCTGAAAAGTGGCAGTTGTGCTAGATAGACGGATTTCCTTACTACCATTGCAACATTGTAGTCAAAGGTGAGGGAACTGTCAACTCGGACGTTGAGATCCCTGATGACTATGACCATGTGAAGTAAGGTATTGGCTATTCTGTAAGTTGTAGATGATGAGTGTTTCATAAAGGTGACAATGCTGCACTTTTTTTGCATTTAGAATTAGCCCTTTCTTTATACACCATTGGTTTATAAGGCCAAATTTTATTTATTTGTTTATTTACTTATTTATTTATTTATGCATGCATTTGCTGACCCGGGTAGAGTGCTGATTCATTTAGTCTATTTTCAAGTGAATTACTTCTGTATTAACAGGAGAATGAATAGTGACATACTGGATGAAAAATAAAATGTGGGAAGTTGCAATCATGAAGGTTGTTGTTTCAGGTAGTCCATGAGTAAGAAATAAAGAAATCAGATAGTTGGTAAGACAAAAATTAAGCTGCAGGTTTGTGTAATGGGAGGGTCACTAACTAAAGAAACTGAAAAAAAGACAATGGATTCAAATCTGTATAACGAACACGCAAAGAGAGGTCACTCTTGGTATCATTTCATTTTTTGTTTTTCTTTTTTTGGGGGGGGGGGCAGCTGCTAATTTTGCTAACATGATTCGTTTTCCAGATAAAACTAATTTGTTTAGAAATGTGAACCACTAATTACTTCATCCACATCTCACTTCTACCACCATAACATATTAAATAAAAAAGTCAATTTCAGTCCATTTTTTCTTCCATCTGTCCTTTAGCCATCAAACCTTCCCAATGGTACAGTCGCCCATTCATCCCATGATTGTGATGAATGCCCTTTTGATCCACCAGGGAGACAGTCTATATGGGGGAACCTTCACCGGGGCAGACGTCAGGGGATGCTTGTGGTATGACTGGTGTCCAGTGATGGAGAGCACTTTTCAGTTACAACCCTAACCCTTCACCCCAACAGTGACACACACACCTGGGAGGTGGGAAAGTGGCATAATGGTTAAGGTGTTTACCTTACAGACACAAGGTGCAGGGTTTGATTCTTACATAGGGTAATTGGCTAGGCTTCAAATAAACCACAAGGGCAGTTAGCCTAGTACTAACCTATAAGCCTAAACCTGCATTACGCCAAGGACTGCCTATCACTCCCATTATGTCCAAGAATGTGCTCTTCCTCATCTCTGGGGACAGGCGCTGTCATTACCAGCTTAGGCAGCAACAGTGTATGTCCCTCCCACACTGGCTTCTGCTTTGTGAGACCTTTGTTTGACAACGCTGGACATGTCCCTCCCACACTGGCTTCTGCTTTGTGAGACCTTTGTTTGACAACACTGGACATGTCCTTCCCACACTGGCTTCTGCTTTGTGAGACCTTTGTTTGACAACATCAGAGGGGCAGACATAGCTGCAAAACCACCTCCCCCCTGGATAGAAAGTATTTGTTCTCCTGCTAGTACTGTCTGTCTCCCTAGCCACTTGTCAAACCCAGGTTGTCTGAGTCATAGTTAGGGCTTCATCCCTTTATGCCACACAAATAATTTCAGTCCATTGTCTGAAATATGTTTTCAGTATTTACAAGGTTAATCACATTAGTTATTTGCAACAAAAGAGCTACAGCTTACACACTAACTGCTGTTCATCCAGGTCTGTCTAAAAATTGGATGGTTTTCTTAAGTGGTGTTTTTAGTTCCACGTAAACAGAGAATTCAGTTGACTTCATGAACGTAGGACAGACAGACAGACATACAAGCCATTTTGTATATGTATAACAATTGAAGCTAACAGTATTACTGTACTGTGGTGATTAAACGTTGGTGTTATTCACTTGTTTTCATTCTCACTTAACAATTTACCATACATTTTTCCCACAAATTAATGACATTTAACTGCTATGGCTGATATATGATTTTTACAGGATAAAGCCCAACCTGAAACCCAAGCTAAGAACTTTGGAAATGTCGTGTTCAATGCTCGACTTGCAGCAGATGATCCTGAAGCTCTACCACTAGTCCGCCAACCTGGGGCTGATGGCTTCCGAGTCGACTCTGCACCACTGTTTCAGGTATGAAAAGATTACATCCAAAGGCAGTTGGCCATGTACATTATTTTTTATGTTTGTTGTTTTAGTTAAGTAAAGATGAGCTACTTTAGCGCTGGTGACTCATTTCATTTTGGTTCTGCAAGACATAAGTGACTGAGAATCAATGCTACCTGCTCTGGATATGTTGTAAGGATTTTTGAATTTTTAAGAATTACAAATGAAAATGAATACAGTTGACTCCCTCTTATCAAGTCTTGCTGGGACTGGACCTTAGTCTGGATAAACGAATGGCTGTTTAATCAGAAAAAGCATACAAAATAGTGTTTATAGGTTATAAATCAGCTAGAATAACAGGATTTGTGTTAGTATGCATTTTTCTAAAGAATGTGAAGTCTAAAACTCAAATGTCTGTCATTATTTAGCCTAGAGGAGAAAGAAGTGTTTTTCTTCTCTGTTGTCTTTTGCTAGAGCTATGGCAGAAATTTGATGGCTGGATAAAATAAAATTTGAATTATTGTTCCTATTAAGAAAACTAGAATTTTCTTTTTGATTTTGTTATACCTGCTGACTTATGTTTCAGGTTTTTCCTCATGTTTGGTCATGCTTACATTAATTAATTTTACGTCTATAATTCTAACGGGTAAAAAAGGCCAATTGCTTAGCTTTGGTTTGTTTTCTGGCACTTAGTAATCCTTCAGTTTAGCACATCAGTGAATATTACAGTGGTATAGTAATACTCAAATGTTTCCAAAGCTGCATATTACTTCAGCCCCTCCATCCTGTACAAACTCAGTATCCTCAAACTGAGTCGTCTGACTGGTATGTTTTTGCCTACTTACATGGGTATCCCCAGATTTGTATCATGTAAGCTGTAAGTTTATAAATTCGCTTGGGCATAAAATGTAGTGGCCAAAAAAACATAAAAGAATATCTCAGAACCAAAATAGAAGATAATTGTAGCCATATCCAGACTGATACATGCTTGTTGTATTATCAGCTATCCAACTGAAGATTTCATTCATAATAATTGCAGTGTGTGTGTACTGCAGCTTAAGGCCCACATTAGGGTGGGTTTTATAACTTTACTTAACTTTATAATATATAATTATGAAGTCAGCATGCCTGATTCTTAAGCCTTAGCCAGCTGCTAATAGATTTGTGTTGGTACAGCATAAAATTTTAAGAAGTAGCAGAAAGGCCCTCAGATTGAATTAAGGTCAACTCAGAAAAGGGTCCATTATTCCTTCTACCTGAAGTGGTTGTTTGCATGACTTTCTCTCCAGTCCCTTTATCGTCAGGTGATTCTTTTCCTTGTGTACTGCTAATTCCAAACTTGTCTTTATTTGTCAGTTATACAACCACTGTATTTATCTTGTGTGGTGTGGAGTGCTTTTATCAGACCTCTGTTTAGTATGGAGAGCAGCATCTGGTTTATTCTTTGTGCAAGTCTGTCAGCCATTTTGTCTGGAAATAAACTAAATCTGCCCATTTGCCAGGTTCCATATCCTGATTGTCTATTCATCTCCTGTT